>NW_007245864.1:184465-188469 GCF_000164805.1 Carlito syrichta | reverse complement strand
CTCAGCCTCCCAAAGGCGTGGGATTACAGGCTGAGCCACCGAGCCCGGCTCTAATTTTTAAATTTATTGTAGAGATGAGGTCTCGCCATGTTGCCCAGGTTAGTCTCAAACCATGGGCTCAGGCAATCCTCTCACCTCTGCCTCCCAAAGTGCTGGGATTACAGGTGTGAGCCACCACACCCAGCTTACACATTTTTTTTAAACTAAAAAATATAAGATTGCAACTATTGTCATGGTTATTAGCTAGAGCTGTGCTGACCAATATGGTAGCCACAGGGTGGTTATATAAGTGTAAATTAATTAGAGTCTTAAAAAATTAAAAGGTCAGTTCCTTCATCTCACTAGCCATATTTTGAGGGCTCTGTAGCCATGTGTGACTAATGGATCATATTGGATCATGCATCAGTTCCTGGAGAGTTGGAAACCTGGCTGCCCTTACGTAGATGGTGGCTATGGAATGTCAACAACCTTGAGTTTTGGAACACGGGAGAAGAGTCCAGGATCTCTTGGCATTCCATAGTAGATCCTGAGATCCAAGTTTGCTGAGAAATTTCTAATAGGGATTGCAATTTGTATTCATAGTTTACCCTTAAGTTCTTCCCACAGGGTGATGAACCAAATGGGTAGTGAGACAGTGGCACAGAACAGAACTCCGGGCTACTCACCAGTCTGTGAGCCATGGGCCCAGAGGTGCCCTGGTCCTTTTGCTTAGATGAGCCTGAGGCTTGGTGGAATGGCTCTGTGGAGATAACTTCCTGTTCTCTAGATTGTGAAGGACCAGTAGCTTCTTGGTAGGAGCCTTCAAGACCAGCTTCAGTGCTAACCCTTTCATATAAGGAGTGAATTTCCTCTCTAGGTGGTTTCTGAGGGTGGGCATCTGAATAAGTCAGCTCTGTAGGACTGATTTGCCCTTCAGGGGATGGGGCTTCCATATCAAAATAGAATTCCCCTTCAGTTTCAACCTCTCCATCGAACTCAGCTTCTCCTGTGGCAACTACGTCATCATTTTTGACTTCCCCTCCAAATGCAGGTTCGCCTTCCATCGCAACTTCTTCAGTCTGGACTTCCCCTTCAAATGTGGCCTCCCCTTCCGTTTCGATTTCCCCTTCAGGATGCTCCATGGCACCAACAGCTTCTTCACTCTTCTGGTCATCGTCCTTCTTTAGTGGTGACACCTGTAATGGTGTGGCAGGGGAGAAATCGGGAAACAAAGTATAAAGGACCATATGAGGTTCCATTCTTTAGAGTGTAATTATACTGTTGGGAAAACTGCATTTATCTACATCTCTGCATCACTAAAAGATCACGTTTTGTGCTTTAATTTATCTGTGTTCTCTGTTTTTCAAAATCATTGTGCATCCTTCATTACAGGAAATGAGTTCTGAAAAACTCAGGACAACCCAAGAATTGAATATACTTGGCATTCCTTACCACGTCATCTTCGTTATCCTGTCCGTCCTCTCCTTCAAAAGCCGATCTGCTTTCTGGGCGAGACCTGGTTTCAAAGAAACAGTTGGACAGTTTTAAGTAATAGTTTTGTTTTTCTTGGCATTTATCTCCTCCTGAATTCTATATATCTATTTATTTTCTTGTTACTTTTCTGCTCCCCCACTAGGCTGTTGGCTGTGACTTTGCCAGCTATCACTAACTATAGGACTAGATCACACCTGTCAGGCAGCGGAGGACCACAACAGAATTGCTCTATGAATGAACAAAAAATATATTTATGGAAACATTAGAGGAACAGCACAATTAGACCACTCCAGGAAAGTCACCTTAAATACACTTGTGTCTGAGACAAAACTGGGGACAATAAATACACAGTAAAGAAAGCTGCACAGTCAGGATCAGTACTCTAGAGGCTCTCTGCGAATTTCTCCATGATTTACATAGTACAAGAATAGCATGATTCACGTTTTAAAAAATAATTTTTTTTTTTGAGTTGAAGTCTCACTCTGTCACCCAGACTGGTGTGCAGTGACCGCTCCCAGCCACCGCAGTCTTGACCTGCTGGGCTCTGGTGATCCTTCCGCCTCAGCCTTCCAAGTAGCTGGAACTACGGGCGCGTGCTACCATGCCCGGCTAATTTTTTTATTTATTGTAGAGATGAGGTCTTGCTAAGTTGCCCAGGTGGGTCTCGAACCCACGGGCTCAGGCAGGCAATTCACTCACCTCAGCCTCCCAAGGTGCGGGATTCAGGCTGAGCCACTGAGCCCGGCTTGAAAAATATTTTTTAAAAAATGAAAGATACAAGCTAATTTTTTTGGTCAGATTAATACATATGTGTGACATAAGACAATGACAGTTCCCTGTGATAGTCCCTTTTCTTCCCAAAATAGTCGTTGGTAATAATAAGAGATTTAGGGCTATATTCTTGCAGATGTTTTCTACACACGCGCGCGCACACACACACACACACACACACACACACACAATTAGAAATTATACCTCCTGTTTCACGTTTAGTCTCTTCATTTAATTTAACCTGGACCCCTTTCCATGTCAGTGCATACAGATCCACCTTTTTTTTTTTTTTAAACAATACAGGAGTATTTAAGGTGAAAACAAATTATTTAAAATCATTTCTATCTTTTCAACCAAGCATAAGCAAGCAGAGGCCCGGTGGCAGGGATTTTGCTTAATCACACTCTCTGTGCGTCTCAGTGCACCACCAAGGCCCCACCATAGTGCCCACGGTCCACCGCAGGACCGCCTTATGGCGGGGACCCGTCCCACCTCCTTTGCAGGAGGACGGGCTGGGCTGGTCTCCGGCCACAGCGAGCGGCCTCGGTGCAAGGTCCGGGGCAGCATCCGATAGACCCGCTCCGCGTAGGGTACCCCTGCTCTTAAGAGGGCTCTGCAGCAGGGACCACCAAGCATAGTGGTTGCCATGGTTATTGCCGGCGAGTGATTTCCGGGTCGTTATAGGGAGTCGTGCGCTCGGAGTAGGGGAAAGAGAGGGCAAGAGAGGACAAAGGGACAGGAGGTGAGAAATGAGAAGGGGCAGGCGTGAGGGGTGGGTGTGAGCCCGGAGGGTGGAGAAAGGTCCAGGAAATGGGGAGAGAGGAGACCGGTGGGAGGAAAGGGTCATGGAGGCGAGGGAGCGCCGAGAGGGGCTAGGGAAGGGGACGGCGTGGGGGCACCCGGTGCGGACGACCGAGGGTCGCGGCCTGGCCGCTCCAAGTCCCGGTGTCCCCTCGGCCCAGCTTACCCGCCCGCCTGGTCGCCCGGCTTCTCCATCTCCGTTGCTAGGCGACACCGTCAACATCCGGCGGGGCAGGGACCACGAGCGCCGGGAGGGCGGGGGCGGCCTGGGCCCCGCGCGGGGAGGCGCGGCCTTTGTGCCATTTGTATACACATAGAAACACATGTCATCTAGATATGTAAATATCTTAAAGCATAAACATGCGTTTTCTTTCTCGCTCTCTGTGTCCGAGCTCTGCCCCGCCTGGACTCAGGTTCCGTAAAGCGACAACGGTGTCAACGTGCGCCAGCCGGCGGCTCAGATGCCCCGGAGGAACGTGCCGGGCACCCGGGACCCGGGAGGGCTGGGAGCCCTGGGGGTAGCAGGCAGGGTCGGGGGGCGGGAGGACGGTGACCCCACGCCTGCCGTCCGCTTTTCCATCTCCAGCCTGGAGGCTCCGGCATCCCTCCCAAGGGGTCCTGCAAAGGATCCTTGGCGAAGCATGGATGTCCAGTGACCTTCCAGAGAGGGTCGTTCCTCCTTAGCCCAAAATATGAAAAATACGCGGGCAGAGGGCGGCGCCGAGAGGGCGAGCGCGCACTCGGAGCGTCCTGGGGACCCTGCCGTCCTTCCGCGGGGCGCGGGGCGGCGGTCGGGGGCAGAATCCCGGGGGCCAGGGCGGGCGGCAGGGCCTGGAAGCAGGCCCAGCCGGGGACCAGGATCTCGGGCCCGGATCGGGGGCCCGAAGGCGGGCGGGGCCCGGGGACCCGGGCGCGGGCGGACTGGGGCCGGGCCCGAGGCGGGCGGGGGCGGCGGGGGG
>NW_007245864.1:181937-184150 GCF_000164805.1 Carlito syrichta | reverse complement strand
CCGGCCGCAGCCTCAGGGGTGTGGGGCTCCAGCAGGAGTGGGGCGTTGAGGGAGGACCCCGATCGCGCAGGGGCACCCTGGGGACTCCCTCCGCGGCGAGCGGGGGCGTCCCAGGCTGAGAGTGGGCCTACTTCGGGGAGACTCGGTCCCCGCCTGTCTGGAACCGTGGACTGGGGAACTTGCGGTCTTTGTCTGGCTAGATCGTCAGAGCACGCAAATGGGAACTTCTGGGGTGCCAGCGCGCGTCCGCACGGCCCCCAAAGTGTGTGTCCACTCCAGCGGGGCGCGCGCTCTGCGTCCCCGGCTTGTAGGGTTGGGTGGTCTGGGCTGTTTAGGATCCGCGTGTCAGGGTACTCACTTCCTTTCGGCCTGGGTTCCTCTCTCTTGTTCGTTCCTTTAAACAAAAAAAAAAAGAGAAAAAAACATTTTAAAAAGAGAAGAAAGAACGAAAGGAAGGAAAGGAAAAAGAAAAAGAAAAAAAGGCAATCCAAGATTGCTAAAAATAACCTAAGGAACTCTGCCAGAAACCGGTGAATCTTGAAATCCTGTTATTCCCTCACTCGGAAGTTGGTGTCATATGTTGGCCACAATCTAGTTCAGATTCTATTCAGAACTAGAAAATGAAAAGAAAAGACATCATAAAAGTTAGTCCGGCTTTCCTTATGGTGAAGTTTGTTTTGCTGCCTCGGTCAAGTTCATAAGAGAAGGTGGACTTAATAGGCTAGCCCCTGTTACTTGATCCCAAGGATTTATTTATTTTTTACTCCTGAGAGGCATCTAATTATTTTATCTGAAAAAAAGGGGAAGTCGTTCTCCAAGATGCCCATATGATGCAGCACACTGTCAGATGGTGGGTGCAGAGACCGAAGGTGAGGGAATTCCATTCCAAATCTGTTACTGATTGATTATAGCCTTTTAAAAATTGATCTGAGTTTTAGAAATTCCTCATTAGAAACATTGACGTTAAAATGGATTCGTGAATTTTAAACACTTTTAAGAACCATGAAAGCTTTTTAAAATAGAGAATTATTAAAGTAAAGAATACCTTTTAGTGTCAACTACAGAGTTCATTAGGGTCTGTTGTTCGTATGGGAAGGCACATTGTGTGCTGAGTGTCATTGTTGTGTTTTCTGTAGTTCACTTTTTGTATGTGGCTTGTTTATGGTGGGCAGAGAGTCTCAGAATATGGCTAAAGAAAGCTTTTATCCATGGGATTATTTAATCTTCTAGCAATGATGGTGGTTGTGTAGATAGCTCCTGCTTGTCGTGTGTGAATTCACTTAACCTACAAAACGAACTCATGAAGTCAGAACTGCAGTTTTCTCCACTTTACAGAGGGGGACACTGAGGCTTAGAGAAGTAACTTCCCAAGTTCAAGCTGCCAGGAGTGACAGAACTAGGTTCGGGCACAGGATGTTCCAGCTCCAAAAAACCATCGCACCATTCTGCCTCCTTTCTTGTAAGGGATCCCCACCATCCGTACACACACACTGCCAAAAGAGTCTTAAAAGTGCAAAGAGGCCGGACTAAAACCATGTCACTACTGGCTGAGAATATCAGTTCACTTTAGTCTGTAGGGAACCCCCTAGGCTTCATTATAAAGACACTGAGTTTGTAGAACCTACCTAGAATTTCGCTGGTCTCTCTGCCCCCAGTTTTGGGTAATAAGGTGCTGTGGTTAAGAATATGGCATGCAAAGATGGACTTGTGGGTCCTATACCAACCCTAGCATTTAGTACTTAATTATCCTGTGCCTTAGTTCCCCCCTCTGTAAATAGGAATAATGATATTACCTACTTCAAAGACCTGTTGAAAGGATTATAGTAAATGCTTGTTACCATTTATTATTGTTAATGACCATCTTTTGGATTTTTCACGTTTAGCTAGCTTGGTAAAATGTTTTGGTTTTGTGCTTTGACTTCTTGTTTGTGTGTGGTCTATCAGATAGAAAGCTGGTTCTAGGCAAATGTAGACTTCACCATCTATGTTTGTTGCACTCTTATCTTTATAACTTGGCTGGGGTCTAGGTCCCTGCAGGAAGTTCTGGGGAGCAGAGCTGATTATGTTGCCTGGCAGAACCAATCTCCTGTGAAAATTTTAGTTCTCCCTTTTCCCTCCCCCAATGGACTCCAATTTTTTCACAGATCTGAATCCTCTCTTGTAAGACTAGCATCTTGGTTTCATACAACGTGTGGAGATGACCTTTTTTTTTT
>NW_007245864.1:130962-181879 GCF_000164805.1 Carlito syrichta | reverse complement strand
TTTTTTTGAGTTGGAGTCTCACTCTATTGCCCAGGCTGGAGTGCAGTGGCACACTCACGGGCCACCCCAGTGTCGACCTGCTGGGCGCCAGTGATCCTTCTGCCTCAGCCTTTCCAAGTAGTCAGAACTACAGGTGTGAGCTACCACGCCTGGCTAATTTTTTTGATTTATTGTAGAGACGAGGTCTTGCCAAGTTGTCCGGGCTGATCTCAAACCTGTGGGCTCAGGCAATCCACTTGCCTCGGCCTCCCGAACCTAGCCAAGGATAACTCTTGAATATCAGGTATAGCAGCAAAGATTGATTTTGTAGACATATATCATAGCATTTTGCATTTGCATTATGTTGATGTATCTAAGAAAGCACAAGTTTGCACTCTTCTTTCTTCTTTTCCCCAAAATATAGGAAAAATGGCCAGGTGCAGTGACTCACACCTGTAATCCCAGCTCTTTGGGAGGCCAAGGTGGGAGGATTGCTTGAGGCCAAGAGTTTGAGACTAGCCTGGGCAACATAGCAAGACACTGTCTCTACAAAAAAATCAAAAAAATTAGCTGGGTGTGTTGGCGTGGGGTACCTGTAGTTCCAGCTATTCAGAAGATGGAGGCTAAAGGATTGTCTGAGCCCAGGATGTTAAGGCTGTGGTGAACCATGCCCGTGCCACTGCACTTCAGCCTGGGTGAGTGAGTGAGACTCTGGCTAAAAAAAAAAAAAAAAAGAACAGGAAAATGATGTAGAGAATCTTTTTTCATTTACTTCAGTGGTAGTGTTCTTTTATCCTATTGACCTTATTGGTGTTTTTAATCCTATATGTCCTCTGGCACCTGCTTTTACATCTCTACTAAATGTGTTTTTATGAGCTGTCTGGTGGCATCTGATCTGAAATACATTCATTGTCTTCAGACCTTACATAACCGTCCTCAAAGGATGAGAGAAATCGGGCCACTTGAAGACTAAGTTCGATTTATGCCCGCGGTAGCCTCTGTCATATGGATATAACAAAGACAGGAACAGAAAGGGCCCAAGTCCATTGTCCAGTAGGGGTGGCTTGTCCTTCTCTAGCCGAGCCTTGGGCAGGGAGTCTGTACAGGTGTTTAAAGTGGATGTGTGTGTATGTGACAAATGATGTCTATGGACTGCAAATGCTTGGATGTGGCTGTATTATTTCCATGGTCTTTCTGGGTTGGCTCTTGGAGAAGCCACCCTACCGTGTGTGCTATGCCTGTACTCGTGCTGGCTCTGATTTCAGTAGTCTTATCAAGTTGGTCATGACGCTCGCTAGCATTTGGAAGTGAAGGAAAGGGCAGACTTAACAGATGTCATTTGACACCTTTTCACCTGTCAATTTCTGTGAGTCAGAAATTTTAGCAGGATCAATTGTGTTGCTTTCGGGTGTTGTTAATACATCCCCCCTGACCCATTTGAATTTTGTCTTGTGGTGTGTTAACTGCCACATACAGTGAGAACCTTTAGGCATCCATGTTTACAGGTACAGTATAGAAGTCAGGTGTCCCTAATCCAATTTGGGGTCAGACGTTGGTTTCCTGGCTGGATTTGCATCTTCCTTTGCCATTTGGATTGAGTTCTAGACCCTGGCTCATCCTTAAGTTGAGATTTTTCTCCCAGGCCCAACTTCCTTGGCTCTTTGTGGGAGGAAGGAGGGCGGTTTTGAAAATTTGCTGTCAAGGGGCACACCGCGTATGGTCTCTCCTTGGAAGCAGAGGCCTTGGGGTTTTCCAGGGAGTGGGCATTCATCTGAGTAACAGCTGGACAGTTGGAAAGGAGGGCTATAGCTAAGTAGGACATGAGGTCTCCCTCACCCTTGTTTCATTGATTGTTTTGTCCAGTTACAACCTCTCAAGGATCCTTTTCCTCCGTGGTAACTGGTCCAAGGTTCCAGCACTGGAATGAGTGCCCTAAACCTTAGTTTCTTCATTTTATTTTTGGGTTTTTTTGGTTGTTGTTGTTGTTTTTGAGTTGGGGTCTTACTCTGTCACCCAGGCTGGAGTGCAGTGGCATGATCATGGCTTACCACAGCTTTGACCTCCTGGGCTCAGGCGATCCTCCTTCCTCAGCCTTCCAAGTAGCTGGGACTCCAGAAGCATGCCATCCTGCCTGGTTAATTTTTAAAAAATTTCTTGTAGAATCGAGATCTCACTATGTTGCCCAGGATGGTCTTGAACTCCTGGGCTCAAGCAACCCTCCCACCTTGGCCTCTCAAAGGGTTGGGATTACAGACGTGAGCCACCGTCTCTGACCAGCTCCTTCATTTTAATCCAAGTTGATGTCCTGTTCTCCCTTCTCCATAGAGGCTTATCTTTGGTCTACAGCCTTTTTATGTGAATGCTGGTTGTGACGTATGTGTGTAGTCAATACATTTCTCTTCTGCATTAATCCTACAACTTGAAGTTAGTGTAACTGAGAGGAGTCGTGTCAGCAGCACTGGGGCTTATCTTTTTTTTTTTTGAGTTGGAGTCTGACTCCGTCGCCCAGGCTGGAGAGCAGTGGCACACTCACGGCCACCTCAGCATCAACCTGTTGGACTCCAGCTATTCTTCTGCCTCAGCCTTCCAAGTAGCTGGAACTACAGGTGTGCGCTACCATGCCTGGCTAATTTTTAATTTATTTATTGTAGAGACAAGGTCTCGCCAAGTTGCCCAGGCTGCTCTCGAACCCGCAGGCTCAGGCAGTCCACTCACCTCGGCCTCCCAAAGTGCTGGGATTACAGGCTGAGCCACCCAGCCTGGCCAGGGTTTATCTTAATGTTGAGACTGAAGGAGACCCATCTTCCCCAAGCCATGCAGCCCAGTGACGGGGGTCCTGACCTAGGTTGCAGGATTTGATATCACCCTTAAGCTCTCAAAGCCAGGGGTTCCCAGAAAGATAGTGGTGTATCTGCCTGGTTCTGGGATCCAGGTGAATCAGTAGCAGATGTTTTGTGGGAGGAAAACGATCCTTGTCTGCGTGTGTCTGGCTCTGTTTAATAAGGCACCGCCTTATCCCTGTTCTTTGTTGCTCGAGCTTCGAGGGCAAAGCAGATGAACCAGTTTCTGCTGGCCACATGGCAGGTGACCAGAGCGCAGGTCATTTTGTTTCTGGGCAGTCTGGCAGTGAAGAGGCCAGGGGAACCATCAGCTGTGAGCCTTACCTGCTGCAGTCAGCATCTGTCACCTCCGCCCCTGCTGCAATCAGCAGCTGTCACCTATGTGCATGGGCTGTGTCCCTCAGGTAAGTGGGAACGGCCGGCTCTGTGTGGTGCCAGGATGAGGCGTGTCCTGCAGATCCCTGCATCTCCACCCTTGGCCCAGGGTGGCCCTGAGGCTGGCACATGGCACAGAGAGAATGAAAGAAAAGGCTGCGGCGACGCCTCTCTCCTAGTGGCTCCAGGCTGCCCTGTTACTTTTTGCCTTCCTAGAAGGTTCCGGAAGAGACATTTACACCTTTGCTTTTATTTGTTTTCCTGTTTGGGAACCAATGGAGCCCTTTACACCAGAATAGGACATCAAGGCTTTGGGTGGAGGCAGCCTCTGAGGCCAGGCACCAGTCTGGGTGTGTTTAGTTCTCCTGTGTCTATTCTTGCTGCTCTCAGAGGGACATCGGGGCACAAGTGCTCTCCTCTTCTGGGTTCCAGGCTTCAGTCCTCATCGTACTGCTAGAAGAGCTCTGCATGGGGTTTGACAGTGACCAGCCTTCCTGGAAGTTAGACATCAGATCTGTACCATGTAGAACTGAGGTCTCACTATATTGCCCAGACTGGTCTCAAACTCCTGGACACCCCTCAGGTTGGTGTGGTTGGCAGAAGAATGATGTTCCCCAAAGTTGTCCATGTCCTAATCCAGGGAATTTGAGAATATACGTGGCCATGGATTAAAGTTGCAGATGGAATTAAGGTTGCTAATCAGCCGACCTTGAGATGAGAGATTAGCCTGGATTATCTGGATGGACACAGTGTGATCTCATGTCCTTAAAAGTGGAAGAGGGAGGCAGGAGGGTCAGGATCAGAGTGAGGAGATGTGAGAAGGACTCGACCAGCCATGGGAGGCTTTGAGGATGGAAGAAGGGTCGAGAGCCAAGGAATGTGATGACCTCTGGAAGCTGGAAGAAACAACAGAACAGATTGTCCCTCGAGGCTTCCAGAAGGAATGCAGCACTGTGGACACTTTGATTTTAACCCAGTAGCACACGTTTCAGGCTTCTGACCTCCTGGACTGTACGATAATACATCTGTGCTGTTTTAAGATGCTAAATTTGTGGTACTTTGTCACAGCAGCCATAGGAGCGAACACTTGTGGGATGAGACTGCTTTCTAAAGGAAGCGAGAAGGGAGACTGTTGAATCATTTCTTAGTCTGTGTTTTGCTTATTCCTGATTTTGGGGTGACTTTGTCTCTTTCTCCATCTAGGAGAACTCTCTTTCCTAGGGTACAAATCATCAAATCTTGAGCAATGAGTTTTGGGTAAAAGATGTCTTAATCTCACCCCTTGTAAATATTTGCTAGTGGAGACCCCATCCCTACCATGACCACACTGAGTTACAAAAGCTTTGACTGCTCTGGTCCTAGTTGAGTAGCCAAGTGGCTCCTAGAGGGGAGAGAGGGAATTCATGTGGTTAACAGCAGGCTCGCAGCTGTCTCCCAGCTGTCCCAGCTCCCACCCAGCAGCCCAGCCAATTCCTAACAAGGTTGTGAAAGAAGAAATCTGCTACCCCTCCCCTCTCCTCCACTCTCCTTCCTTCCCCTTCCTTTTCTTCCCCTCCCCTGTTGGGGCTTCTGGGGTTTCTTACAGCTTTCCCTTGCAGGTAGCACCCCACACTCCAGCCACCTCAAAACCCCTCTCCTCCTGGAAGCTGACTTCAGCTACCTTTATCACCAATTTAACTCACTCTTGCCAGCTACAGATGGTTGAGAAGCATTATTTCTCAAAGGTGTTCTGATTTTTAAAGAGTAGCAGGTTAATGGGAAAAGATGGAGGTGTTTCTGTGGAGTTTTTAAATTTTATGAGCGGGTGTATTTTGGTTGAGGGGAGGCCAAGCTGTTCTTTTCTTTCACATTACACAATAGACTATTTTGCAAGAATCTGGCCCTACCCAGTGGTCACTGATGGCTTTGAGCAGCACAGAATTCAGCAGGTAATTGTGCCCCAGTCACAGTTAAAAACTAGCAATGGCATTTTTACTTTTTTTTTTTGAGTTGGAGTCTCACTCTGTCACCCAGACTGGAGTGCAGTGGCTGCTCCCGGCCACCGCAGCCCTGACCTGCTGGGCTCCGGTGATCCTTCCGCCTTAGCCTTATGAGTAGCTGGAATTACAGGCATGCGTTACCACGCCCGGCTGATTTTTTTATTTACTGTAGAGACGAGGGCTCACCATGTTGCCCTGGCTGGTATCGAACCTATGGGCTCAGGCAATCCTCTTGCCTTGGCCTCCCAAAGTGCTGGGATTATAGGCTTGAGCCACCATGCCTGGCCACTTTATACCTTTTCAAAGGATTACTCCCCTCCCTCCCTTTTTTTGTACACCCAAGCTGATGCACATTGTAGCTCTTGGCCTCCCTCCATCTGTGTATTCTTCGTGCCAGTTGCCAAGTTGGCATTCCCATCCTTTCCATCAACAAAAACAAGGCATTTTGAACTTTAATGAAGATGTCAGTCTGGGAGCCACCTCATAAAAGGAGCTTCTTGGAGATGCGGTGCATTCAAGAGCTCATCATCTAATATCAACAAGTTGACACTTTAAAAAAATGTTTCTTTTGAGAAAGTGTCTCACTGTTGCCCAGGCTGGAATGCAGTGGCACGATCACAGCCTACCACAGCCTCGACCTCCTGGGCTCAAGCAATCCTTCCACCTCAGCCTTCCAGGTACACACCACCACACCTGGCTAATTTTTGAATTTTTTTGTAGAGACAGGGTCTCACTATGTTGCCCACGATGGTCTCAAACTCCTAGGCTCAAGCAATTCTCCTGCCTTGGTTTTCCAAAGTGCTAGGATTACAGGCATAAGTCACCATTTTAAAGTAAAAATATTAAGTGACCACATTAGGGGAGAATGAGGTTCTTATTGATGTCAAGGGTCTACCTTTAGCTTCTTCTCTATCCACCCTCATCTTTCAGGATTTGGGGAGAGGATTTGTAATGATTGTCACAAGGTGTTTGGCGAACTTGCATTGCTATTTTGGTTTCAATGAACTCTTCAGAAAAGATTGGAGAAGCCATATATCTGTTCCTTGCTACTGACTTCTTTCAGCTCCCCTTTGAGTGCTCCTTCATTTTGGGTGTCTTGAGATCTCTGCTGACTGCCCTGTCTTGTTCGTGTAATAATGAGAAGTCATATGGTCTATAGGAAGAGCCTCAGGCCTGTGGAAGGTACCTGGGTGTTCAAGTTGCCCTGAGTTCTGCACCTGGGCCACCCACCTTCTTTGCCTACCAGGGCGAATGGTTGTTTGCTCCCTTCTGACCTCCTAGGATGCCAGGTCTCTAAGGTCATGAGCATAAACTGCTCTTCACTGTTGTGAGCAAGGGCCACTCAGGTCTAGGTCTTGTAGATTCAGGACTTTAGAAAGATCTTCCATCAGACTGACTACTCAAGATGCTAGCCACCGGGCTTTCAGTCTAGGATCCAGACACTCCCGTTGATGCCAGCTCTGGTTCACACCGTGTCTAGCAACTGAGTGTTTCATTGCATCCGTCCACACAGCTCTACCTAAGTCTTTCTCTTTGGATGCAGGCTTCCTGTCTTGAGCTTCTTGTTATTTTTAAATTAGTAGATTTTATGTTTTCCCCCAGGGAGATTTTTTTTTTTAAATTAAAGACTACTTTTTTTTAGAGCCATTTTAGGTTCATAGCAAAATTGTCATATAACAAAGAGAGTTGTCATATAACCCCAGCCCCCACAGATGCACAGCCTCTCCCATTATCAGCAGCCCCCACCAGAGGGTATATTTGTTTTAATCAACGAACCTATATGAGTTTGGCCAAATGTATAATGACATGTGTCCCCACCACTACAGTCTCATACCGGGTAGTTTCATTGCCCTGAAAATCCTTAGTTCTCCACCTGTTCATCACCTTCTCCTTCTTCTTCTTCTTTTTTTTTTTAGTTGGAGTCTTACTCTGTCACCCAGCCTGGAGTGCACTGGCTCGAACACAGATCACGTAGCCTCGACCTCCTGGGCTCAGGTGATCATTCCCTCTCAGCCTCCTGAGAAGCTGGTACTACAGGCATGAACCTCCATGCCTGGCTGATTTTATTTTTATTTTTTATTTTTTTGTAGAGACGAGGTCTCCCTATATTGCCTACATGGTCTTGAACTCCTGGGCTCAAACAGTCCTCCTGCCTTGGCCTCCCAAAGTGCTGGAATTACAGGCATGAGCCACTGCACCTGGCTCCCTCCCTCCTTCTAACCCTTGGAAACTACTGATCTTTTTACTGTCTCCATAGTTTTGCCGTTTCCAGAATGTCATATAGTTGAACTCATACAGTCTATAACCTTTTCGGACTGACTTTTTTCTCTTGATATGCATTGAATCTTCCTCCATGTCTTTTTGTGGCTTGATAATGTATTTCTTTTTAGCTCTGGATAACACTCCATTATCTGGATGTACCAGTGTGTGTATCCATTCACACACTGAAAGACATTTTGGTTGCTTCCAAGCTTTGGCAATTACCAATGAATCTGTTATAAACATCTGTGTGCAGATTTCTGTGTGCTAGACTTTATCTTCTAGCGCAGCTTTAGGTTTATAGAAAAATGAGCAGAAATTACAGACAGTACTGTGTGTGTGTGTGTGTGTGTGTGTGTGTGTGTGTGTGTGTGTGTGTATGTGTCTCCCACCCCACTAGGTTCTCCTATTGTTTTTTATTTGAGATAAGTTATATATAACATAGCATTTGCCACTTTGGCCATTTTTAAGTGTACAGCTCAGGGGCATTAAATACACTCAGAGTGTTGTGCGACCATCACTACCATCTGTTGCCAGAACTTTCTCACCATTCTGAGCTGAATAATCTTGAATCTCTCTGCCTTCAGCTGCTTTGCTGTTTGGTGGTCTTCCTCTACATCTGCCACTTTCTGTGGTTTCCTCCCAAAACGCTCTGGGAGCCAACTTGTCCCTTCCTCCCTAGTGGTGCCCCTCACCATCTTGCACACACCTCTGAGGCCTCAGGACTGCTTTGTGCTTGTGAGATTTCCCTCTCCCACAATCAAAACCCCATCCCGAGTCTCTCAGAGAACAGTCTACTCCTTTGTGGTGCTCCCCACAGAACTTTCCAGCACCCTTCTCGGTGTGTGGTTGTGAAGACACATGGTGTGTGAAGGAGTTCAGTGCCCAGTGGGACTCCATAAGTTGTTGACTAAAGAAATAAAAAAACCAATTACAGTTAATTTTATTCTAAAGTCTTACTGAGGACTGTAGATTATGGACTACGGAGAGGTTGTCAGGCTGTTCAAAAACAGTGTTTCATATACAGGTAGTGAGGGGATAGTATGGGCTTAGAAATTACATCAAACTAGCTCAGAAGTTGTGTTGAGGCAGAATCACACCAAGGTCTGGGTGTAAGAGTGCATCTGATTGTCGATTACGGAGGCCTCATCTCTAACCCCGTCAGACGTTATTTTATGTGCAAGAAAGGCAAGGTGAAGGTCACTTATCTTTTAAGGAATCTAGTGACTCTGACTCAAGCGAGACACATGGGGGGCTATGTACTCTGTCCTGTTCTGTCTTCAAAGCATCTTTCCTGAGAGCTGCACATTGTCACTGTCAAGAGCTTGTGAAATTCTGCTGCAAGCAGAGAGGAGCGGACATGGCTTCTTAGTCTCCCTAAGTGTACCGGGAGGCCACGAGGGGCTGCCCTGCCTTGGATTCCCCCTGCCCCTTTCCCCTTGACATCCTGGCATGTGGGAGCATCACTTCCCAGTTAGGACTTCCCAGTCTGGGTTAGGACAAGATGGCAACATGTGGAAGGGGCCCAGAATAAACAGCAGGGTTGGGTGCAGAGGGGTGTGGGATCCCCTTTTGGCCAGGACCCCACCCTCTCAGGCAGACTGTTGAAGCCTATGCACCCCCGGAGGGGCTGAGAAGTATGGGGCTGCCTTGCAGTTATAGCCAGGGATGGGGTGGCCACACCTTCCCGCCACCACATGGCCCTGTCCCCTCTCGGATGTCCTGCACGTCCCAGCCTTCCTCCTGTCCCATCAGGCGCGGCTTCCCTGGCCCACAGCTTCCCCTCCAGCAGGAGTGGTGGGCAGCACGGGCCCCAGCTGGGAGATGGGCTTGAAAGACCAGGATGGCCTGACCTTAGAGATCTCAGAGGGTGATGAGACAGTGGCCCTAGGGTACAGCTTTCCCACTGGGGCTTCTGGTCACGGGGACCTAGAGTCGTTAGGAGGGTGGCACTTGTTTTCTGTGCCCCTGTTCCCTGCTCTATGAAGAAGGAAGCATGTGACACCAGCAGGTGAGCCTTCCATGGTCCCTGGCTCTTAGGGACACACCCGAGGGACAGGAATGGACCAGAACCCACTGTCCTGGGTACACCCCTGGTTGCCAGGCAGCAGTGCCTGCTGGGAGCTCCCAGCTGGTGAGTGATCCCAGCTGGTAGACCTGAAGCCCAGGAGCCAGGGCTGCTGTGAGGACACTCTGGGGGGCATCTTTCAGCCTCCCTCCTTTAGCCCTCAGAGCTTGGTTGTCCCTCCTTGGAGCTCATGAATGGACACTTCCTGCCGTCCAGTGACAGGTGGCTGGCTCATGTTTATGCACCCCAGTGGGTGGGGGAGGCTCCTGCAGCCCTGGATTCACCGAGGGCCCTCTAATCCTGTGAATGGTCTCCATCGACAGCCAGAAGAGAGTGGGGACCCAGATAGTGGCTGACAAGTCACCACTGATGCTGTTGGAGGACAGAGGCAAGGCTGACAGCGCAGAAGGGGTGTGTGTAGGGGTGTGATGGGTGTGTCTGTGTGGTGTGTGTGTCTATGGTGTATAGTGTGTGGTGTTTGTGTGTGGTGTGCGTGTCTATGTGTATAGAATGCGTGTGCTGTGCGTCTATATGTGGTGTGTATGTGTGTGGTTGTATTTCTGATATGTAGTGTGTGGTGTTTATGTAGCATGTGTCTATATGTGGTGTGTGTCTTTGTGTTGTGAGCGATGTATATGTGTCTGTGTGTGGTCTGTGTATCTATGATGTGTAGTGTGTGGTGTTTGTGTCTGTGTGGTGTGTGTGGTGTGTATGTGTCTGTGTGTAGTATATGTATCTATCATGTGTAGTGTGTGGTGTCTGTGTGGTGTGTATGGTGTATATGTATCTATGTGTGATGTATGTATCTATGATGTATAGTGTGTTGTGTGTGTGTTGTGTGTGTGTCTGTGCATGGTATTTGCATCTATGTTGTGTAGTGTGTGGTGTGTATGTATCTATGTGAGGCATATCTATGATGTGTAATGTGTTGTGTGTGTGGTGTGTATGTATCTGTGTGTAGTGTATGTATATATATGATGTGTAGTATGTTGTTTGGTATATGCATCTATGATGTGTAGTGTGTGGTATGTATGTATCAGTGTGGTATATCTATCGATGTGTAGTGTGTTGTGTGTGCGGTGTGTATGTATCTATGTATGGTTTATGTATATATATGATGTGTAGTGTGTTATATGTGTGGTGTGTGTGGTATATGCATCTATGATGTGTAGTGTGTGGTGTGTATGTATCAGTGTGGCATATCTATCGATGATGTGTAGTGTATTGTTTGTGTGGTGTATATGTATCTATGTGTGGTTTATGTATATATATGATGTGTAGTGTGTTATGTGTGTGGTGTGTGTGGTATATGCATCTATGATGTGTAGTGTGTGGTGTGTATGTATCAGTGTGGCATATCTATCGATGATGTGTAGTGTGTTGTGTTGTGGTGTGTATGTATCTGTGTGTGGTGTATGTGTATATAAGATGTGTAGTATATTATGTGTGTGGTGTGTGTGGTATATACATCTATGATGTATAGTGTGTGGTGTGTATGTATCGGTGTGGCATATCTATCGATGATGTGTAGTATGTTGTGTTGTGGTGTGTTTGTATCTATGTGTGGTGTATGTGTATATACGATGTGTAGTGTATACTGTGCGTGTGTCCGTGTGTGCGCATGTGCACCGTGCTTCTCTGCCTTCCAGCCTCTGGGTGGGGAGCGGCAGGCCATGGGGTTGGGGTCCTCCGGGGCGCCCCCTCCTGCAGACCTGCTGGGTCAGTCCTGGGCATAGCCTCTGGTTCCTGACAGCCCCAGTTGGGAGATGCGCCCGGTTGGCTTCGGCAAGGCCATCTGGCCCCAGGGCCGTGCTCTGTCACTGGGAAGCCACTCCTCTTTAGCTGTCCCTGCTTGACTTGGGCCCACCGACACTTCCGGAGGGCTCGGCCCTGAGGCTACTGGCTTCCTCCATCCTCATCCTTAAGTGGCTGGGAACAGCTGTCCTCTTTGGTGTTCTTTTCCTTCCCCTCCTCTGTCAGGGTGGGGTGAACTCAAATTTCCATTCCCCACTGGAAGACTCACTGGAACTGCCAACCTAGGGTGCTGCCAACTTGAGTTTTGGACGGTGAATGGAAATTCACACCAAGTTGGGAAGGCGCCCGGCTTGGCCATGGGAGGTGGAAGGTGGGGTCAGCCACAGCACACCAAGCTGTGATTGTGGTGGGGCTGGGACGTAGAGGAACACTCACAGTGGAGCCAGGGCCACCGAGGCAGCGGGGCTCACTCTCAGCCCATGCCCTGAACCTGGAGCTTGGTAGCAGTTCTACCTTCTGGCCTGGATGGAGGGAAGGAGCCCCTCAATGAGGGGGCCTTGCATTCTAAATAGCAACAGTGACAAAATAAGGCAAGGTTGGGACTTGAGGGAGAAATGACCACCGGGACTGTGGTCCTCTGGCGGAAAAAGATGCTTCTGGAGGGCTTGCTATAGTCTCATGAGGAAGCTGTGGCTTGCGGGCCAGCACTGCGAGGCCATAAGGAGGGCATTGGCTGCCAGGGCACCAGTCTCCATGTCAGCCTCTTCGCTGTACCCTGGAGTGCTCCCTGGCCTACCTGGGGAGAGGAGCTGCCACATTAGCTTTTGAAAGGAAGTCCTGTGAATTTCTGAAAATGCATTTTGTGAATGTGATCGTTGACTACATTCATATAATTTGTACAGACCAAATCAGTATACTTGGAATCTCCATCACCCTAAATATTTGTCTTTTCTTTATGCTAGAAACATTTGAATTATTGTCTTCTACCTATTTTGAATTGTACAATAGATTATTATAAACCGTAGTCACCCTACTGATCCATAGGACTCTAGGTTTTACTTCTTCTATCAAACCATATATTTGTACCTATTAATTAACTTCTCTTCATCCTCTCTTCCCCCACCCTTCATGGCCTCTGGTAACTACTAGTCTACTCTCTGTCTTCATGAGATCCACTTTTTTAGTGCCTACATATGAGTGAGAACATGAGATGTTTATCTTTCTGTGGTTGGCTTATTTCACTTAACATAATGACCTCTGGTTCCATCTGTATTGCTGCAAATGACAGGATTTCAATCTTTTTTTATGGCTGCATAATATGTCATTGTGTATATATACCACGTTCTGTTTATCCATTCATCCGTTGACAAGCACTGAGGTCCAGCAAGCCCACTACAGGGTATATACCCAAAATAAAGGAACTCAGTATTTCAAGAGGTAACTGCAGTCCCATGTTTACTGCAGCACTATTCACAGTAGCCAAAATATGGAAGACCATTTTTCAGTTACCAAAATGTTGACGATTTAAATCCTTGATAATGCTGGTGTCTTTTTGGGAATCCAATGAGTGCTGTATATCTGAGGTCTAGTTGATCCTCATGGGGAAATAGTCAGGAATCCCAGAACGTAACCTCTGCAAACAATGAGGATACAGATGAAGATTTATGTGTGATAATACAGAGTTTATTGTTTAAATAGCAACTGGTTGGAAACCAAATGCCTCCTGATGGCAGCTGCCTTTGTTAAAAGGGTGGGTTGGCATTTTGAATTTGTTACAATGTGGTATATTAATTTCCTCCGGCTGCTGTACAGGACTGCTGTAACGGAGTACCCCAGACTGGGGGGCTCATGCGACAGAAATTTCTCCTTTCACACTTGGGCTGAAAGTCCCAAGATCAAGGTGTTGGCAGGGTTGGTTCCTTCTAAGACTGTGAGGGAAGGGTCAGCTCCAGGTCTCTCTCCTTGTCTTGTAGATGGTGTCTTCATATCATGTCACATTCTCTTTGCATATACGTGTCCATCTCCAAATCTCTTTTTATGTGGAGACTGGCCATTTGGATTCGGGCCCACCCTAATGACCTCATTTTACCTTGATCACCTCTACAAACACAGTATCTTTAAAAAAGATGTCATTGTGGAGTATTGGAGGGGATAAGACTGAAACACATGAATTTTAGGGGACATACTTCAACCCATAACACCCAGGAAAATATACTTATGAAATAACTGAATGTAAGATATGATGTAATTCCACTGGGTGCATTTTTAAAAATTAATTTTAAAATTTAAAAATTATAATTAATTTTTTAAAAGTTTTAAAAATTGATCAAGGTTCTCCACTTGTAGTTTGATGGTGACCAGCAGTTGGGAACTAGGTTTAATTTATATGAAATAGGTTCACAAAAGAAAAAAATACGTGTTAAAAGAAAGAAGTAGGTGAGCATTGTCTTAAAAGAGTAAATAACCCTGGTTAATGTTTAACAGATATACCCAGATTTATCCAAAAGGAGCCTGGTCTCTCCAGAACAACCTGGGAGGGAGAGGGGAATTGTCCTTGTGGACCCGGATTGGGGAGGAGCCGGAACCTGGAGGACAAAGGTCTCAGGTTCCGGGATTTTCCTGCTCACTAAATGACTGGGTGCCCAGAACCCATTTTCTCGTTTGCAAAACGCACCTCCCGGAGCCACGGTGAGGCTTCACATCAGGTGGCATGTGGGACGGCGTTCTATTTTGAGGACTTGTATTTTGGAATCTCCTTCAAAACTCCCAGCATATTCTTTTGATTATCCTCAATGGTGGCAAACATCTTCATTCAAAGATGGTTTTGATTTGAGGAAGCAGCTGAGAGTTGTTTGCAGCCAAGCCTGGCGATTAGGGTGATTACACAAAGTAACGCCTTTGAGGCTCCAGAGGAGGGGGGATCCACCCGGCTGCTGCCTCACCCACTGTGAAGCCATGGCCACGTATGCCACGGAGCCCCCAACTGTGGCTGGGTTGAACTTCTGTGTGCTTCAGTGCAAAACACACACCAGACTGTAAAGACTTTGAGGCTGTAAAATATTTCATTAGGAATTTTTTTCATATTAATTATGTGCTCAAATCATAATAGTTTGGATATTCTGGGTTGAAAAAACATTTTATTTGTTTTTTTGAGTTGGGCGTCTCACTCTTGTCAGTCAGGCTGGAGTGCAGTGACGTGTTGACAGTTCACCGCAGCTTCCAACTCCCAGGCTCAAGTGATCCTCCTACCTTCACTTCCCAAGTAGCTGGGACTACAGGCACGTGTCATTGTGTCAGCTAATTTTTTATTTTTTGTAGAGATGAGATCTTACTATGTTGCCCAGGCTGGTCTTGAATTCCTGGGCTCAAGCCATCCTCTCACCTTGTTCTCCCAAAGTTGGAATTACAGGTGGAAATACTATGCTTGACCAAAAAAAAAAAAAATTATTAAAATTAATTTCACTTGTTTCTTTTCACTTATTTCTGGAGTCAGTGGCTATTCGCATGTGTGATCATAGCTCACCGCAGCCTAGAACTCCTGACCTCAAGTAATCCTCCCACCTCAACCACCCGAGTAGCTGGGACTACAGGTGCATGCCACTGCATTTGGCTTCTTTTTGCTTTTCAAAATATGGGCCAGGCGCCATGGCTCATGCTTGCAATCGCAGCACTTTGAGATGTCAAGGTGGGAGGATCAGTTGAGACCAAGAGTTTGAGACCAGCCTGGACAACATAGTGAGATCTCCTCTCTACAAAAAAAAATTTAAAAATTAGCTGGGCATGGTGGAGAGTGCCTGTAGTCCCAGCTTCTTGGGAGACTGAGGCAAGACGATTGCCTGAGCCCAGGAGGTCAAGGCTATGGTGAACCATGATCGTGTCACTGCACTCTAGCCTGGTTAATAGAGTGAGACTCTGATTTAAAAAAAAATGTGACTAGCAGGAAATTCAAAATTATATATGTGGCTTACATTTTGAGCATAGCTGACCTAGAGAAGAAAGGGGATTCGTTTTCTTATACGGCTTGTTGACTGACTGCAATTCTTGAATGCTAAAGATATTCTGGACAATGGAAGTATCATTAGAATAAGGAAGAATACAGATTCTCCAGGTGATTTATGGGAAAGATAGCACAGCTTTTGATGTGCAGGTTGCAATGTGATTTTTAAAGAAGTTTCATCACTTAGACCAGGAGCAGCCAGAGGGCTTCTGGAGAGGCTGACCAGAAGGTGATTTGGACAGGTAGAAAGGAGTATCTGGGATACGGTCAGATGGTCTATGCCAGGGGTCTGCCATCTGCAGCCCATGGACAAAATCCAGCCTTCCAGCTGTTTTGTACAGCCCATGAGCTAAGGATTTTTTTTTTTTTGTAAAAAAAATGGTTTTTACATTTTTATTTTTATTTATGTATTTATTTTTGAGACAAGGTCTTGCTCTGTCGCCCATGCTGGAGTGCAGTGGCACAATCATAGCTCACTGCAGCCTTGAACTCCTGGGCTCAAATAATCCTCCTGCCTCAATCTCCCAAGCAGCTGGGACTGTAGGTATGTACCACCATGCCAGCTAATTTTTAAAATATTTTTGTTGAGATGGGGTCTCACTGTTGCCTAGGCTGGTCTCAAACTCCTGATTTCAAGTGATCCTCCCACTGCAACCTCCCAAAGTGCTGGGATTACAGATATGAGACACTGTGCTCAACCAGTTTTTACATTTTTTAACTGATTAAAAATATTGATTTTTTTTGGCACTTCGTGAAAATGTTATGGAATTCCAGCTTTTTTAATACAGTGTCTATAAATACAGTTTCTCCATTATAGTCGCACACATTGCTTATTGTCTGTGTCTGCTTCCACAAGACGGGTCAGAACTGAGTGGTCGCCACAGGGAACATCTGGCCCAAAGACCCCAAAATATTTGCCGTCTGGCTCTTTGCAGAACAAGTTTGCCAACCCCTGCCTCAAGGGTTTGACTTTGTTCTGCAGCCCACACTGGACACACTGGGATGCCGAGAGGCCTGAAAACGGGTGGGTTAGGGAGACCCACAGAATTCAGGGCCTGGGTCCAGCTGAGATCCATGGGAGCTGCCTGTGGCTCAGGGCTGAGGAGGTGAGGACCTGAACTGGGTCACTGTCCCAGGACTGGTGATTTTCAAAGATGATGCTGACATGGGGACCGGTGGGACTGGAAGATGGGAGTGGTGGATGGATCTGCCAGTGGAAAGATGCAGGAAGGCTGGGAGTTGCTAGAATACTGTGCTTGGGGAAAGTCAGTAGTCATGGAGGCCACTGGAAATATGAAAATGGGGGCAGGACAGACTGGAGAACAGAGTGGAGTCAGACAGAGGCACCCAGAAAGGCAGGTGGGGTGGAAGGTCGAGTGTTGAGCTGCTTGGTTCTAGGACGGTCACCAATGAATCTGCCCCCTGTCTCCTGCTGAGCCAGCTGGGACCCCACCTTCCCACTCCCCCCCATCTGTCCCAAAGCCTAGCCAAGTGCTGGAAGTGAAAATAGCATGAACTTGACTTAGGGGACACCCTCAACCAGCTCTGGATTTTTGGAGACATGTAAAAAATGCAGAAAGTTCAAGAAACAATATAATATACCCTGAGACCCTCTACCAACAGATAATTTTTCATTTTTTTCATTTTTTTTATTATAAAGATGTGGGGTGCAATTCAGGGTTAGGTATACAAACATTGATTATGCAGGTACCCTCGTTGATGAAGTATGCCCCTCCCTTCCCTAGCAGTTTTCCTCAACTGCCAATCCCACCCCCCTCCACTGACAGCTTTCCCTACTGCCAATCCCTTTCTTATAGTATTATAATAATTGTTCAAGGTCTGCTTATGCATGAAAACATATGGTACTCTGTTCTTTGTTTCTGTGATAGATCACCCAGTACGATAGACTCTAAATCCATCCAAGTTGTTTCAAAGTCCATATGTTTGTCCTTTTTTATGGCTGCATAATATTCCATTGTGTATGTGAACCACGTTTTTTTTTAATCTAGTCCAGCTTTGATGGGCAACATGGTTGGTTCCATGTTTTTGCTACTGTGAATAGAGTTGCAATAAACATACATGTGCAGGTATCTTTTTTGTAGAATGATTTGAGTTCCTCCGGGTTTATTCCCAATAGGGGAGTTGCTGGGTCATATGGAAGGTCAATTTCTAGTTCTTTCAGAAGGTGCTACAATGTTTTCCAAAGAGGTTGCACTAGTTTGCATTCCCACCAGCAGTTAGTTTTTTTTCTTATGGTAAAATACTATAACATGAAACTTATCATTTTAAAAATCTTTTCCTCCTTCCTTCTTTCCTTCCTTCCTTCCTTCCTTCCTTCCTTCCTTCCTTCCTTCCTTCCTTCCTTCCTTCCTTCCTTCCTTCCTCTAAAATTAGAGACTAGGTCTTGTTATGTTGCCCAGGCTGATCTCTCAAACTCCTGGACTCAAAACAATCCTCCTGCCTCGGCCTCCCAAAGTGCTGGAATTACAGGCATGAGCCAGCTGCACCTGGCCCATTTTAACCATTTTTAAGTATAGAGTTCAGTGGCACTAAGTATATTCATGTTGTGCAACCATCCCCAACATCCACCTTCAGACCTTTCTCATCTTCCGAAACTCGGTCCCCATTAAAAACACTAACTCCCCATCCCCCCTCCCCAGCCCCTGGCTGTCTCCCTCTACTTTCTGTCTCCATGAATCTGACCACTTTAGGAACTTCATCTAAGTGGAACAGACAACATTTGTCCTTTGTGCCTGGCTTCTCCCACTCAGCATAACGTCCTCAAGGTCCATGCATGTAGCATGTGTCAGCATTTCCTTCTTCTTTAAGGCTGAATAATATTCCAATGTACCATGTTTTCTTTATCTGCTCCCAGTCAATTGTTTCATCATATTGGCTTCAAGTCTTTTTTTTTTCTTTCTTTCAAAGAGAGGAAGTTGAAGCCCCCCGCCCTTATTTCACCTTCCATTCTCTCCCTCCTCTGCAGCCTTGTGAGACTGGCCTGCACCCTGCACGGCTGTGGTTTGAGTCCTGGACATCCATCATCTGTGACCAGGATGCAACAGGCTTAATGCCTGTCTGTTAGTTTACACAGGTGACGTCAGCCCATGGTCGTTCCCTGGCTTGGTTGGGTGTGTGTGTTCGTGAGTGCCGTCTGAGTACAAGAGTCTGGTTGACTTACGCAGCTACCGCGTAGACCTTTGGCTGTTTCCGGTTTCCAATTGGAACAGACTGGCTGCCAAAGCTGTCGTGTAGGTGTCTTGTATAATTGAGTTACAGATTCTCCATGCAGAGTCTGCAAGTGTTTTAGGTCCCAGTACACAGTACGCATATACTTTATGCATCCCAGGTAGCTGTACCTACACAGGTACCTCTTCACATTTCCTACCCCAGCACTGAGTCCCGCCACGGCCAGTGTGCAAGGTCATTTTTTCTTCTGTTTTTCCTCTTATGCTGGTCTTGACACACTAAGTTGATTTCAGGGTTTACTATAGAGCTACAAACTGCTGTTTGAAAACCCATCCCAGGAGCAAAGCACAGTGACTCATGCCCATAATCCCACCACTTTGGAAAGCCAAGGTGGGAAGATTGCTTGAACCTAGGAGTTTGAGACCAGCCTGGGCAACATAGTAAGACCTAGTCTCTTCAAAAACATTAAAATTAGTCATTAGGCGTGGTGGCACATGCCTATAGTCTCAGGTACCCTGGAGGCTGAGGTTGAAGGATTGCTTGAGTCCAGGAGTTTGAGGATGTAACAAGCCACTGCACTCCAGCCTGGTCAACAGAGTAAGACCCACTCTAAAAACAAAACAAAACAGAAAGAAAGGAAGGAAGGAAGGAAGGAAGGAAAGAAAGAGAGAGAGAAAACCCACCCTAGGAAAGAAAGAAAGAAAGAGAGAGAGAGAGAAAACCCACCCTAGGAAAGAAAGAAAGAAAGAGAGAGAGAGAGAAAACCCACCCTAGGCCATTTCCTCAGAGTGAAATGACTGGGGTTGGGCTTTCTCCTATGGAATCGCTCCCCTACCCAGGGGTAGACCAGAGCTCCGACAGCTCCTCTTTCCCAGCATCCTCTCCAGCATGGCACAGTTTTAGGCCTAAAATTGCCTTTTGCCTGGGTGTTGCATATTTGTTTGAAACTGAGACTCTCTTTACATCGTTATCAGTCCTTTGGTGTTCTTCTTGTGCAAATTGCCCATTTTTTTCTACTGGGATGTTGCTTCTTTATACAATGAACTTGTAAGAATTCTTTATATATTTTGGATACTGATCCTTTAGTTTCTAGGACTTTTTTGTTTTGTTTTGTTTTTAATATGAATTGGGAGGACTCCACTGTGCTGATACAGGTGGAAACCTGGCCACAAGAATGCCTGGAGGCTTTTAGGAGATTGCAGCAGTGGGAACAGGTTTCCTCTAGCCTAGTGGTTCTCATCAGTGTGATTTCACCCCAAGGGGACAATTGACAATGTCTAGAGGCATTTTTGGTTGTCGTATTGGCAAGGGAGGTGCTGGTGGCATCTGTAGGTCAAGTCCAGGGATGCTGCTCAGCATCCTGTAATGCAAGGTGACACATGCTGGTGTGAGGCAGAACACAGCCCTGGGGACACCTGGTGCAAGTCCATGACCTTGACCGTGGATGCATCTCCTCTCTCTTCCTCACCCAGGCAGGTCTTGACGAGCCCTGCCTGGGCCAAAGCTTGCGGAGGATGGAAACACTCGCCCAGCAATGTCTCTGGGCCGCCTCCTTCGCCGGGCCTCCTCCAAAGCCTCGGACCTCCTGACCCTCACCCCAGGTGGCGGCAGCAGCGGGTCCCCCTCTGTCCTGGATGGAGAGATCATCTACTCCAAGAACAATGTCTGCGTGCACCCACCGGAGGGGCTGCAAGGGCTGGGGGAGCACCATCCAGGTGAGCCGGGGCAGGGGAGGCCTGGAGGTCATGGGCCTGGGGTCCCAAGGTCATGGACCTGGTGAGGGCTCGACGGGTCTCTCTCAAGTCACCAGGCCCCCGTTCAGAAGGCTGTTTCACTTCTTCATCTGCTCTAATCTGTCAGCTGTGAAGGGTGTTGGTGCCCTCTGACCGAGACCTGTGTACACGTGGAGCGGAGGCAGGATGAGTTAAGGGATTTAAACAGTTTTCACCAGTTTGTTCAGGTCCTAAAAGGTGTGAGAGCTCTGAAGGGCTGCTGGGGGAGCCCCTGCCCACCAGGTGAAGGAAGCAGGACCCCTCCTACAAGGGAACCTGCCGAGGTTGGGGCTTTCTCCTTAGCTCTGCGTCTGGAGTCGGGACCTCCATCCTTCAGGGTTTCCCCAAGGCAGAGGGCTGAGATGAGATTGGACTGGAGCAGCAGGCAGGGCTGGAGATGGGAGGAAATTCCTGGGAAGTCACCGGTTTTGTTCGCACTCTGCCCTGGAATCTCACGGTTTCAAAATGAGGGACAAAACTCCAGCTGGGTCTTGCAGGGTAGAAACAAGTCGTGGGACCTTTCTGGACACTCCATATAAACTCTGCACCACCTGTGGCATTCCTGGGACACTCATGGTCCCTGAGGGGAAGTCTTTTTCCTGTGGAGTTGGTAACTTTGTTATGCGCCACAGAGGAAGAGACTGTGCTTTTTTTTCCCTTCAGGGCCCAAGTTATGTTCTGAGCCAGGGCAGTAAGGCCTTGGGCCACAGCACAGAGGAAAGACATGTGCATTTGGTAACCATAATTAATTGTAGACCTTCCAGAAAGGAGGGAGTCTGGAGATGTTAGGTCGGAGGGAGGAACAAAAAGATGAGTTAGTGATACCTGAGGCCTGCGTGGTCCTTTGCCATTTGTGTAGACGACCTGCAACAAATAAATATATTGCTTTGTTCAGTTTGTACAGTAACCTCCTGAGAATGGCTGGGTCCCAGCAGGCCTCTTTGGTGGGTGAGGACCCAGGTGCTCAGAGAGGCTGAGTGTCTGTCGACTGAACAGCGACAGTTTCTGTGGGGCTGGAGGGCAGTCTCTAACTCTCCTCATTTCTTCCTGCCTCCCCTCCCCTCTAAAGGATGCTTTAGGGCCCTATAGCCTGGCTGTGGCTCATGGGGTCTTGCTTCCTCTCCTCCGAAAGGGCCCACTCTAAGATTTGTGGGCCCAGGGCAAGAGTGCAGATAGCGGCCTGACAAGATGTCAAAATATTTAAAAGTTAAAAGTTACATTGAGGCCGGGCGCTGTGGCTCACACCTGTAATCTCAGCATTTTGTGAGGCAGAGGTGAGGGGATTGCCTGAGCCCAGGGGTTGGAGACCAGCATGGGCAACTTGGCGAGACCTCATCTCTATAATAAATTTTTAAAAAATCAGCTGGGTATGGTTGGCATATGCCTGTGGTTCCAGCTACTTGGAAGACTGAGGTGGAAGGACTGCCTGAGCCCAGCAGGTTGAGGCTGTGGTGGCCGTGAGTGTGCCACTGCACTCCAGCCTGGGTGACAGAGTGAGACTCACTCAAATTAAAAAAAAAAAAAAAAAAAAACATTGAAAAAAGAAAGGATACCTGAACATTTGGGATTTGGAAAAAAAAAAAAAAAAATATATATATATATATAATAATAATATGTGAGATCTGGGCACTTGACTTTATGCAAACTGTGATTCCATAGAGTACTGAATAAATAAATTATTAAATAAGACAAAAGTTTAAATTGTGCTAATGAAATGGTTAAAGAAAGAATTCTGTCCTCTTGCCTTGGTAAGTGTCTTCACAGCCTCTCACAGTCAAGTGCAGGGTCCAGACTGGGAAAGCAGTCCCCAGGACCCCGCCTCCAGCTGAAGTTTCTTCCGTTCTCGTGGTGTGGGCAGAGGTATTGGGGGGTCAGGTCCCTGGAGAATGCTCTAGGAGGGAGGCGCGGGCCTGGGATGGCACAGCCTCTCACCTCACCCCATGGGGAGGGGTGTAGGGAGTGGGGAGAAGGCCAGGCTCTGGGACCAGGCCCGAGCGTGTTACTCGTTCTGAGCATGAACTAAAAAGAATGGAACAGCCTGAGAACTTTGTGTGAAACACAGAGGGACAGCGAGAGGGATGGGGAAGCAGAGGGCTCAGGCTCTCTTCCCAGTCCCAAAGCCACGTGGTTTGTGGATGTGGAAACACTTGGCCTCACTGTTGGCCTCACCGTTGGCCTCACCACAGCTGCCTCACACACCCCCGGTTTCCCACCCCCCCTTGGAAAGGAAAGCAGTGCTAAGGAGATTTGGGAGTCAGGGGTGCAGAGACCTGGGGACTGGGAGCAGGAATTGGGCTACCCCGAAATGGCTTGGTGTTGCATTAGAAAATGCTACCTCCCCCAAAACCGAGTGCCCATCCACCGAGTGCCCATCCACCGCCTGCTGACCCGGGAGAAGTCGCTTTTCTCCATCATCACCAGCAATCCAGTGTGTGACACTTACGCCCAAGAAGTGGCCCCTTCGTCCAAAAACCTGCATCAGAAAAAGTAAAAAATAAAAATAAAAAAAAGCTGAGTGCTGCTGCTGATTGGAAAAGGCCCAAACACCACCAGCTTGGATGTATTTTTTTGTGAAATAGAATAAAGTCTCCAGCTTGCATCCCTCTAATAATGCTAGAAAGTTGTGAAGCTGGGCCCTTGAATGCCGAGCTTCTCCACAGACACTGGGCTTCTCCCCGGACGCTGGGTTTCTCCCTGGGTGCTGGGCTTCTCCCAGGGCCACTGGGCTTGCCCAGTCTCTGATGAGAGGCAGGTCAGCCCAGGGGCCAGGTTGGAGGCTCTGGACACGTGGAGAGTTTCCCATGCTTAGAAAAGTGTACATCAGGCTGTTGTTTGGGGACCAGCACCGCCAGATCGGCTGGAAGTGTGTGTGCTTAGAAAACACCCAGAGCTTGAACTCATTTCAAGCTCCATTGTGTTCCTCTAGTGTTTTTTGCTTGGGACCAAGCTGTATCTGGAGCCCGGCTTGTGATTTACTGAAGAGGGTGGTGGCCCCTGCGGGAAGCTGGCCAAAGGCACTGTTGGGGCCTCACCTAAAGCCTGCAGGGCCCTAACCCACCCATCCTGCTGGCTTCTTTCAGGTTACCTCTGCTTGTACATGGAGAAGGATGAGATGCTGGGGGCCACCCTCATCTTGGCGTGGGTCCCCAACTCTCGCATCCAGAGGCAGGATGAGGAGGCTTTGCGCTACATCACCCCAGAGAGCTCCCCCGTTCGCAAGGCACCCTGCCCTCGGGGCCGGCGCACCAGGAGCTCAGGGGCCTCCCACCAGCCCTCCCCCACAGAGCCACGGCCCACCCTGATCCCCAAAGATGAGGACATCCTGGTGGTGGCCCAGAGCGCCCCGGATGGCATGCTCGCCAGCCTAGCACCAGAGGACGGGGAGAAGCTGGCGCAGGGCCTGGGGGAGGACGGTCCCCTCCCGGCCTCACAGCCTGCCCACAGCGACTCCGGGATCTTGTCCACGGTCAGTTCGCAGGATGGCACCGAGGGGGGGCGGGAGCCGCGGCCCGAGGCCGGGGAGGAGGAGGGCTCCTTGGAGCTGTCGGCCGAGGGCGTGAGCAGAGACAGCTCCTTCGACTCGGACTCCGATGCCTTCTCCTCGCCCTTCTGCCTCTCGCCCATCAGCACAGCCCTTGCCGAGAGCCGTGGCTCCGTGTTTCTGGAAAGCGACAGCAGGTGAGTGCCTGGTTCTGGGCGTGGGCTCTCTGGGGTGGGTCCCCCAGGCCTGACCTGGGCACATGGGAAGCTGATGCTAGCTGAGGGCTAGAGGCCACTGTCTGTCAGTCCTGTGGCTGCAGAAGGCACTGCCTCCCCCCGGCGAAGGCTTCCTCCTTTACGCCCCACTGAGAGGGTTGTGAAGGCCACACTCTTCTCTCTCCTCACCTAGGACTCAACGGTCCCCTCCAGATCTGACCCATTTCCTGCAGTGAGCTCCCTGGGCCTCAGCCCAGGGAGACCTCCCCGGTAGGGGAGGGTCACATGGCACTGTGAGGTTCCTCAGGGCCTCATGGAGGTGGGCCTGCTCCAGGTTGGAGAGAGTGAAGTCACACAGGCCAGAGCCCCCAGAGCAAGCACAGGTGGGCCTGGCCTTTGCCCTGGGTGTGGTCCTTGTGCTTGTTAGATTTCTAGGCAAATGGTGGTGATAACCTTAGACAACAGTAAGAGCTGACATTAGTCAGTGAGCAAACGATTAGTTATTGAGCTCCTGCTATATGCTGGCGTGTGCTGGATTTGATGGTCTGGGCATTGCCAGGGCCCAGTCCTGGACACCGTGTGCTATGAATGATATATTTTTAGGCTTTCACCACTCCCAACCCTGTGAGGTAGATCTCAATGTTACCCCTTCATATAATAGGGGAAAGGAAGACTCAGAGAAGGTAAGTGATTTGCTGGAGGCCACCCAGCCAGTATGTAAGCCAAGCCGGGATTTGAACCCAGATGGGTATAGCACGAGCTCGAAGCACAGAAGGTCACGCGAACCCATTAAGTAAGGGAGCAAAGGGGCAGGGTGTAGTGACACAGAATGCTCTGCTGGCTTCAGCAGGAATGAATTTGAGATGGATTCCTTTCTGATTTTATCCCTTCAATAAGATGTGGTCCATTAAAGCCCAAGGGGGAACTGATAACATTTGTCTCAATTATTTGAGAGTACAGATAAAAGCAAGCAGTCGTAACCGAGGACTCCAGCTCCCCTGGATGAGGTTCACTGAACTGTGTGGCATTTCGGGCCCGGGAACCAGGCTGGGGACAAAACTCCAGCCCTGGCCTGGGTCCCGCTGGCTGGGCTCAGTCAGAGCTCCCCCTGGTGGTGCCAGCATGGGACCTGCGGGTGTCCCTGTGTCCCCAGAGCCCAGGCGGAGAGGAAGGTTGGAGCTCTACCCCAAAGAGGTGGCCGGCTTGGGCCACGGTCTCGGAGCTGAGGACTTAGTGGCAGAACCCAAACCAGAACCTGGCCTGTCAGCTCTCTGTCCAGCAGCCTCGTCTCATAAGGAGCTCGGATTTAGGAATTAGGGAATTGAGATCTGGCACCCCTGGTTAGTGTGAACCTGGGAAAGTTCTTCTTGGAGCCTCAGTTTCTTCATTTGTAAGAGGAAGATAGTAATATGCATTTTATGGGAGTATCATGGGAATGCGCTCCTGGCTCCCCCTTCCCCATCCTCTGCCTTGGTGGTTTTCCACCAGGGCTACAGGTAGGGATCTCCCCAGGAAAGCTTTTTTTGAGTTGGAGTCTCACTCCACTCCCCAGGCTGGAGTGCAGTGGCATGCTCATGGCTACCCCAGCACCAGCCTGCTGGGCTCGGCGATCCTTCTGCCTCAGCCTTCCTAGTAGCTGGAACTCCAGGTGCGTGCTATTGCGCTTGACTCATTTTTTTTTTAAATTGTAGAGGCGAGGTCTCACCAAGTTGCCTGGGCTGGCTTGAATCTGCAGACTCAGGCAATCCACTCGCCTCGGCCTCCCAAAGCTGGGATTACAGGCTGAGCCACCAAGCCTGGCCCAGGAAAGCTTTTATACCGATGCCTAGGTACCTCCAGGTTCTTCTAAAGCAGTGATTCTCACCTGGTGCCATTCTGTCCCCAGAGGACATGTGACACTGTCAGGAGACACTGTTGTCACAGCCGAGGCTGAGGGTGTGCTGGCATCCAGCGGGTGGCAGTCAGGGATGCTGCACAACCAATTGCTCGCTGAGCTGCCCTTCAGCCCGGGACCCTTATCCCTGTGTCTCTCATCATGAAGCCACCAAGCCAGGTACCATGTGGCCCCTGCTGAGTGAGGCTGCCTCCCTCCCCACCCACAGCTCCACGTCCAAGTCTCTTCTCTGACTCTCAGTCCATGGGGCTCTCTGTGCCCCGTGCTTTTTCTTTTGGAGTTGGAGTCTCACTCTGTTGCCCAGGCTGGAATGCAATGGCATGCTCATGGCCACTGCAGCCTTGACCTGCTGGGCTTGGGCGATCCTTCTGCCTCAGCTTTCCAAGTAGCTGGAACTACAGCCACTCATCACCACGCCTGGCCAATTTTTTGATTTATTGTAGAGACGAGGTCTCACCAAGTTGCCCAGGCTGGTCTTGAACCCCTGAGCTCAGGCAAGCCTCTTGCCTCAGCCTCCCAAATTGCTGGGATTACAGGCTTGAACCACTGCACCCGGTGCCCCACGCTTTTAAGCCCACAATCCTCTCTTCCATGCTCCCGATTGGCCAACTCTGCCCTGGGGTGACTTCCTGTCTGGCTTTTAGGAGAGCCTTCTCTGAACCCCCAGTCTGAGGAGGGTGTTCCCCATCGCCCCCTTCTCTGTTCTACCCCTTGAGCCCCAGCTGCATGTCGTGTCCTGTCCGTCTGCTGGGAGGCGGGTGGTGGTGAAGGAGTGAACTTCAGAACTCAACAGATTTGCTTGTGATCCTGGCATCACCCTCTCTCCCCCACCGCCGGGAAGTTGTGTGATCTTGAGGAAGTTACCTCCTGTGTCCAAAATTCAGCTGCCCCATGGGTTTGAAATGCAGCCAACAACACTCTTGTGGGGCGGGTCAGCATGAGGGTTGAGCGCGAGGTTGGGGCCCATGGTCGGAGAGCCTAGCCTGGGGATCCTCGCTCAGGGGAGCCATCCTCAGCCGGGGGCTGTGCTGGGATGCTCGCCTCCTCCTGGCCCTGCTCATGATGGATGCACAGAAAATGCTTCTTGGCCTCGTGGCTACCAGCTCGGGGCTGCCCATCCCGTGGGCCTCTCTGCCTTGGGGCCTGGACAGTCCTGCATTACGTGCCCTTCAGGCCCTCGTCAGTCCAGTTCAGCAGAGGTGGACATGAATGGGACCCTCCCCACCCCTCCGGGAGCGCGTGCTCCAGTCTGGGGCTGACATGGAATCAGCCAGTCTTCAAGACAGAAGTCGTAGTTCTAACAGTCACAGCAGTTCCGGCCAGCCCTGTCATGCATGCTTGGCTATTGAGAGCTTTAAAGAGAACAGATTCTTAAAGTGGCTGGGTGGGCCCCAGAATCTGTATTTTCCTGGCCTTTCCTTGCCCCTGTGTTCTGTGTGTCCAGTGTGCCGTCTTGGCTCTCACTACATCATAGATCCTGGAAACAAAGCTTGGACATCCTGCTCCCTCCCCGTCCCCTAAGGCACCTTCAAGTGAAGGGACCGGAAACCCTTGACTAAAATGGTCAGCGGTACTGGACCATAGAGCGGGCATCCCCAACCCAGCGGCTCAGGAGAATCCCTTGAGTGACTTTTAAAAATCCTGATGCCCAGGTCACATCTGAACCAATTAAAACAGAATCTCTGGGTGTGGGGCCAAGGAATCAGCATCTTTTGAACTCCTGGAGGGAGGTTCTAATGTATAACCAGAGTTGAGAGCCCCCTCTGTGTAGGAGGCCAACCGGAGAGAGAGAGGCCCTGGTGCACTGGAGCAAGGAGGGGGTGTCAGGGCTGAGGTCCGCAGGGAGCTGGCCATCCCACAAGGGGCGTGGCTTTGAGGACTTGCCTGCACTCACTGAGGCTCTGGAGTGGAAGTTCTCCATTACTCTACCTGGGAATTGAGTCCCCAGGAGGGCAGAGCAGGTAGGCTGGCTCGCTGGACCCCTCTAGTGGCGGAACTGAAGAACTACACGTGCGGGCTGCGTGTCTGGCTGGGATTGGCCAGGAGGAGGAACAGCCCCTGGGATTCCAGGGTTCCCCAGACACTTGCTTATCTGGCAGGTACTTCACAGAAGGGCTACGTGGTTTTAAAAATGACTGTGTGCCCTGGGCTCTCGCATTCGTGCACTGCCTGTGCCGTGCAGTACAGCCAGACAGGACCTGGTTCCTGAAAGCTGGACTCCTGAGTCCTCAGCCCCCAGCCCAGGGACGACCTGGAAATCCTTGACCAAACGAGCGTTCAAGGCTGATTTGGGTTGATGAGAACCATTGTGGCCAACTCATCCTCGTGGACCTGCCTCCCTGCCCTGAGATCCTGAGTGCCCCTGAGCCAAGGTTGGGCTCTGGGCTCTCTGTTTCCTGCACCTGTCCTGGTGTCAGAAAGAAAGGCGTGGGTTGTGGGGAGGATGACCATGAGGCAGGATCAGTGGACGTCCTGCCCTTCATTTCTGTGCCTAAAGGCAACCGTCCAGTCTAAAGAGCCAGGTGGGTGAGGGTATGGGTGGCATGGCCCCCAAGTGGCAGGCACCCTGTCCTGGAGAGGTGGGTTGATGATTTGGATAAAGAACTGGAGCAGCTTCTACTCCCTAAGTCCAAATGTCTCTTCTGGAACTCATCCTAAGAAATAATCCAAATTACAGAAAGAAAAAAAAATTTGCCTGAAGATGTTCATCATGGTATTCTTTATAATGGAGGGGAGATCCTGAAGGCAGATCCATTGAGGTTCATCTGCTGGATCAAGGAGTTTCCCTGTGGCCCATAAGCTCCCTGAAATCTTCCCCCACCTTTTAATTTAATTTTTTAGAGACAGAGTCTCACTCTGTTGTCCCGACTGGAGTGCAATGGTATGACTCTAGCTCACTGCAGCCTCCAGTTTCTGGGCTAAAAGTGATCCTCCCATCTCACTCTCCCAAGTAGCTGAGACTACAGGTACGCACCACCATGCCTGGCTAATTAAAAAATTTATTTTTTGTAGAGCTAGGGTCTTGCCCTTTTGCCCAGGCTGATCTGGAACTCCTGGCCTGAAGTGATCCTTCCACCTTGGCCTGCTGAGTAGCTGGGACCACAGGTGTGAGCCACTGTGCCCAGCCAATCTCGCTCCACTTCGTGCACTCATGGGTGCACATTTCTATGAGGAAGGGGCACCCTCTGATTTCCCAAAAGGTCTGTGATCCCCCAAAAAGTTCAGAACCTCGCGCTACCTGGAGGAAGAAGATCCGGTATTGATAATAAGGACTGTGCTGCCACAGGGAAGTTTATCAAACATAAAGCAGGAAATGAGTTGTGATTGTGCACATTATGATTAAACGGTGAAAAGGCCTGAGGCATGAGCAAGGCGGCTCAGGGCAGCACTGCCCGTAGAGCTTCTGACAAGATGGACAGGGCCGAGGTCTGCGCCGTCCTGTGTGGTGGCCGCTGGCTTCACATGGCCTGTGAACCCTTGAAGTCGACGGAGCAAACTGAATTTTTAATTTTACGTGATATTGATGAATATAAATTTAATTAGCACCCGTGGCCGGCGGCTGCCATGGCAGACAGCAGTTTGATAGGAAGATGTGTTCATGTGTTACCCTAGTGTGATTATGAGTCATTTTCTTTTTCTTTCTCGGTTTCAGAAATGTTATTCTGTGATGATGTTAGTCTTAGGATGAAAAACATTTTTTAAAAATAGAACCCTGCACCTTAGAGCCTGGTGTTGCCCGACCTGCTGCCTTGCTAATGAGAAAGCCCCCAGGGCGATCTGGTCACTGAGGTCCTTCCCGTGACACGGATGCTGATGGCCTGCCACCCTCCGTCCCCCTGATGGTGATTTTTTCCCCCCGGGGAAATGAGTGCTGCAATCTCTCTCTCCTCCGATCCTCCTGGCATGCCTCTCAGGGTGCTGGCCCCAGTAATGGTGGTGTGCTGGGTTTTGGAAGGGGCGGGGTGGTTTCGCCTTTATGTTTGGCCTCTACTGTGGTTTCTGTGGTGCACGGTTCCTGCCAACTCAGACATGGGTCGGGCAAGCTGGCACGTGGGCACGACCCGTGAGCAATGTGCCCGCCTTCCCTGGGGTCCTGCCGGGAGGCCCACCTGCCCCTCCAGCCTTTCTTCTTGTTCTTTCCCATGCACACTGGGCTTTTTTAACCCAGGCCCTGCTCCTTCCGTCTGGAAGGTTCTCCTCTCTCCTGCTGGAATTCCAGCCTGCCTGCAGGTGAAAAGACTTTATCTTGTGGCCCCTGCCCAGACCTGTGTTTTCTCTCTGGAGAGTTCCGATCGATACTGGTACGTTCAGTTTCCTGTTACTTCTTCACGTGGGTCTCACCAGGTGTCTGGGCCAGTGCTGCCCAACAGAACTTGCTGTGCTGATGGACTCTGTCTTGTGCAGTGACCCCCTGCCCTGTGTGACTGCTACTCCCTGGGAATGTGGCAGATGTAACCCAGCAACTGGATTTTCAATTCTATTTATCTTTAATGAATGTACACTTTTTTTTAAGAGACAGGGTCTCAATCCAGGCTGGAGTGCAGTGGTGCCATCATGGCTCCTATAGCCTCAAACTCCTGGGCTTGGGTGATCCTCCTGCCGTAACTTCCCAAGCAGCTGAGATTACACCATACCCGGCTAATTTTTAAGTTTTTTTTTTTATAGAGATAGGGTCTCGCTATGTTGCCCAGGCTGGTTTCGAATTCCTGGCCTACAGTGATCCTCCTGCCTCGGCGTCCCAAAGTGCCAGGATTACAGGCGTGAGCCACCGCACCTTGAATGTAAATTTCAAAGCCACATGTGGTGAGGGGCTTCCATGTCAGACAGGACAGGTTCAGATGATGCATTCCTGTGAGAACAGAAGGTGGACTCCAGAGATGTAGGTACCCTCCCAGGAGAGCAGGCCCCCAAATTCTCTGCCAGAAAAAAAGGATGAGAGCCAATAGTGAGCCAACAGGTTCCCCACCCCCACCCAGGGTGCCGCTTTCACGCGGGCTGGCAGCGGAAGGGTTCAGGTTACCATGAAGCCACAGGTGGAGCCTGGAGCCAGCCAGTGCTGGTGACAGTGGAGCCTGCGGGTGAGTTACTGCCCCACCTCGCCAGCCCCCGCACCCCCCCGCAGGTACCAGCCTACCCCGCAGGGCCAGCCAGGCCGAAGTAAATGGTCTCCTAAGTGCTTTTTGCCTTCAGGAGAAAAAGGCTCCCTGACGACAGGGTATCAGCGGTAACGGCTGAATTATTAATGGCATTATCATTTATCGTTGGCGTCACGGCCCCTGTCCTGCCACACGCTACAGAGGACAGAAATGAGGCTCCCGGGAAGAATCCAGTCTCTGGGAAAGATCAGAATCGTGAGCTTGGACCGGGACCCAGCCCTGGACGCGTCCTTGCAGCAAGGGCCTGGGGTGTCGCCCGGGTCACCCAAAACCCTGCTCGGGTCCCTAATCCCTGCGCTGGTTTTCCTAAACAGTCTTGCCGTTCCTTTTCTGCCCAACCACCTGGGGCAGGCCTGGCTGGGTAGGAACTCCTGGGTACAGATGAAGAAATGAAACAGTGGTGTACCGACAAGGGGTGTCCTTTGCCCCTTCTTGACTCTCAGTTCCCAGATCAGAGTAGCTGTTCAGCAAACAAGAACCCAGAGATGGGAGAGGAGGGGATGGGGGTGAGGGAAGAGCTCTCAGAGGAGGGAAGGGCACGTGGGAACGTCCAGAGGCAGGAGATAGCAGAAGGTGGGTAGGGCATAGTGCCTGTCTCAGGGTTCACTACAGCAACAGAAATAACCAGGGATGGTTGTGGTGCAGAGAACAGTTGTGGGGACCTGGCCCAGGGATTGCCACCAGCCAGGTGAGGGGCAAGCATGTCCCAGAGAGACATGGGAGGTGGGCTGGCTGGAATCAGCAGGAGATGGGAAGGCACAGAGCCGGGGGTTGGATCCCCTGATCCTCCCAAATGTCAGTCTCAGTCATGGGCCAGCCCCAGAGCCCTGGGATGACCCAGGGGCATCCACCGCCACCATCCCTCCCCCAGAATGCTCCAGGAACACCCACCTCCTCCTGGGCCCCCAGCAGCAGCCTGGCAGCCAGGAAGCTGGCAGCTTCCGAAGATCTGTTGTTTGGGTTTGTTTGTGCTTTGTAACCGGGAGCTGAGATTTATTTCTTTAAAACATCCCAGCGCTCGACACCCTGCAATCTGTTCTGTGCTTCGTTAAGTCTAATCTTGTCTTATGTTTCTGTAGCACTTGGCAGGCTCTGGGAGGCATTTCCCTCTCCCTGACTCTCCCCTCCAAGTCAAGGAGGCTGCCACCAGCTGCTCCCCCGTGTCCGGGGGTTGGGGGTGGGTAGCTGACACCGGGGATCTGAAGGAAGCTGCTAAAGGAAGGGCAGCTGGCACGACTGTGTCCTGTGGACTGGCCTGCAGCCATGGTCAGTCTAGAGGCGGCCACGGGACATAGCCTTGCCCAGAGTGTCACTGCCAGGCCAGGAAGCCAGGCGGGTGCCCAGGCCGTGCACGGGCCTCCTCTCTGGCTGCCCCTCAGCTCCAGCAGCTCATCAGCAGGCGGCGGCAGCCACCGGCTCCAGGAGCTTGGAGGAGATGCCAGAGAATTCCGGCTGGGTCTCGGCAGTGCCCAGCCTTTGATGTGCGACTCCGGGGCGGCTGTTTGGCTCACACATGGTGCCCAGGGAGGGAAGGGGCTGGCAGGCTTTGTTGGGCGGGGCCTGTAGCCTAGACGGCTTTTCAGTCAGGTACCCAGTTGTGAACCCGAGCCCCACCCGAGATCCCTAGGGTGTGACCTTGGCAAGGTGTTTAACCACTCGGGGCCTCAGTTGCCTCATGTGTGAAATGGGGCCATTGCAAGAGTTAAGCAAGGCAATGCATGTGAAAGCGCTATGGAGAGGGCTCAGCACAGAGTGGGGAAATAATAACATCACAATGATGGGAAGAACAGGTGGCTCTTGTGCATCACCCAGTAGTGGGCCAGCTCAGTACCAGGTACTTTGTATGGGTATTCTGGGGCTGCCCAAACTGGGTGGCTTAAAACAAGAGAAACTGATTTGCTCAGGGTTCTGCAGGCCAGAAGTCCAAAGTCAAGGTGAGTTCAGGTCTGTGCTCCTTCTCATGGTCCGGGGAGGATCCTTCCTTGCCTTTTCCAGCTTTTGGTGGCTTCAGGTGTGTGGCTGCATCACTCCATCTCTGCCTCTATCCTCACGTGGTTCTTCTCCCTCCTGTGCTCCCCCCTCTTCTCAAAAGGACACCGGTCATTAGATCAGGACCCACTCTAATCCATTATGACCTCATCTTAACTTGACTACATCTAAAAAGACCCTGTTTCCAAATAAGGTCCTGTGGGGAGATTCCAGTGGACATAGATTTGGGGGACACTGTTTTTACCCCTGCACATGCTCCGCGGGTGCTTACTCCATCCTTGAAACATCCCTGAGGCCCATGCCGTTAACATCTCGCTTTAGGAAAGGCGGACTCAGAGCTCAAGTCTCCTGCACAACGCCATGGCACGTGGAGTTCCTGACTGAGGCAGAGACTCTGACGTTAAAAACAAGAAGCCCTGCTGGGCTCGGTGGCTCAGTCTGTCATCCCAGCACTTTGGGAGGCCGAGGCAAGTGAATTGCCTGAGCCCGTGGGTTCGAGATCAGCCCAGGCAACTTGGTGAGACCTCGTCTCTGTAATTACAAACAACAACAACAACAACAAATTAGCCTGGTGTGGTAGTGCATGCTTGTAGTTCCGGCTACTTGGAAGGCTGAGGAGGAGGATTGCCAGAGCCCAGCAGGTCAACATTGGGGTGGCTGTGAGTGTGCCATGGCACTCCAGCCTGGGCGACAGAGTGAGACTCTAACTCAAAAAAGAAAAGAAAAGAAAAAACCAAGAAGCCCAAAACCAAGACAGAATCAGGCCCTGGGGAAGCCCCTCATTTCTGTCCTATGTCAGTTACCCCTTGCTGCCCGGCCCTGTTGATCTCCGGAACTGAGCAAATGGGTCTGGTCAGAAGTCCCCAGAAAGGTTGAGGCCCCAAAAAAGGAACTGTAGAAATCGGCTTTAAAAGTGACAAAGCCAATATTTGTTCATTTAAGGCATTTTGGGGGAAAGGTATAAGGAACATATTTTGGATCTTTGGTTCCTCTGGCATTGCTATTGTCACCACTTTGGCTCTTTATTTTTTCCCTCTGGACTTTCAAAGTTGGGGATTGCAATTGTCTGTCCCAAGGGTTGGCAGGTGGGCACTACAGGAAGTCTTTTCTGCTATTCCGGCCAAACGGCACAAAATGTGTGAGTGGGCAAGGCTGGGTTCCATCAAAACTTGATTATGGAGCCCAAAATGTATCATTTTGATTTTTTTCAACATTTGAAAATGTTCAAAACCATCCTCACAGAAACTCGCACACACGTTTTTATAGCAACTGTGTTCATGAATGCCCCAAACCAGAACCAACCATGATGCCCTTCAGGGGGGTAAATGGATGAGCAAACTGCGGTGCGTCCAGTCAATGGAATATTGTTTATTGAGAAAAAGAATCGAGCTGTCCGGCCCTGAGAAGATATGGAGGAACCTTAAATGCATATGGCTAATGTGAGAGAAGCTGGTCTGAAAAGGCTACAGACTATATGATTCCAGCTATAGAACATTCTGGAAGAGGCAAAACTATGAAGACAGTAGAAAGATCAACAGCTACCAGGGGCTCAAGGGGAGGAAAGGAGGAATGAGTGGACACAGGATTTTGCGGACAGTGACATTGTTCTGTGTGACACTGCGGTGGTAGACACAGGACATTGTACATCTGTCAAAACCCACAGCATGTACAAGATCTAACAGTTAAGCTTGTGAACTCATCTTACAAGAAGTACTACATGCCTTCTTGCTGAATATCACTATAGTCACCTTCAAAAGACTCTCCTTGGGAAGCTACGCACCAACACCAGCACTGAGTCCACCCATCAAAGCAATTTTGGAACTCTTTTTCTGGAATGGCCATCAGAGCTGTCATCCTATTACCCTTGATGTCCTGAATGCCATCAAAATGTCTTCTTTTCAATGTTTCCTTTATCTTGGGGTAAAGAAAAAAGTCATTGGGGGCCAGATCAGATGAGTAGGGAGGGTATTCCAATACAGTTATTTGTTTCCTGGCTAAAAACTCCCTCACAGACAGTGTTGTGTGAGCTGGTGCATTGTCATGATGCAAGAGCTCCTTCAGGACCATTTTTGTACACACGTTTCTCATAACAAGATTTTCAGTTAAGATTTTTCTTACTGTTTCTCTGTCAATGTTTATTTGGTCTGCTATGCTTCTCGTCATCAGCTGATGATTTGAATTATAATTGCAATGTTTTCATCAGTTCTGCTTGTTATTGACTGTCCTGACCTCTTTTCATCAGTGATGCTTTCTCTCCTGTCAGAAAAATGTTTAATCCATTTGCACACTGCTGTTTTCTTCATGGTATTATCCCCATAAACTTGGACTAACATGTCCCTTATTTCACTTTCACTCTTGCCGAGTTTATTAAGAAGTTTAATGTTTGTTCATTGCTGTAATTCAAGCTCTGACATTCTCACAATGGCACACAAAACATGCAACAGCAATAATGAATGCCACTCAGCAAGACACTGCCACATATCAACACAAACACAATTGTGAGACACTGATATACCAAGGCTATGAAACCTTACCAAGTTGTTTGTACGATGCTGCCAATGTAAGAGCACTGTAGCAAGTTTGTGAACTTAATTATCAGGCTGCATACGCTACCAAGAATCATCCCTATTGGAGACCACAGACTTAATTATTACTAATAATGTTCTAATATTGGTTCATCAGTTATAGCAAATGTACCGTGAGAATGCAAAGAGTTAATAATATGGGAAACTGTTTTGGGGGGATATATGGAGACTGTATTTCTGCTCAGTTTTGCTGTGAACCTAAAACAGCTCTAAAAGATAAAAACCCATTCATTAAAAAAACAATTCTTAGTTCATGGTCTGTACCAAGACAGCAGCCTCAATTTAGTGCTCAGGCCATGATATGCTGACCCCTGACTTAGACTGACTTTGCCCAGTAGAAATGTCTTGTGAGTCACCTCTGTGATTTAAAATGTTCTGTCAGCCACATTTTTAAAGTTTTTATTTTGAAATATCTATAGAGCCCCAGGATGTTGAGAGGAAAAAAAAAAAAGCACAGGGAGGTCCTGTACCCCCTTCACCCACATCTTCCAGTAGAAACATCCTAAATGAAACCATAGCATGTTCTCCAAACCAGGAAGTTGGGGTTGGCGCAATCCATAGCTCTCGCGGTATTACAGGCACCCATCTGCGTTTGCCAGTGTAGGGTCCTGGGTCATGTTTGAGGTGTAGAGCTGTTGCCACACCAAGGGATCCCTCATGCTGCCCCAGCATAGATGTACCCAACTCCTTGCCCTCATGCCTCATACCTGGCAACCACGCCTCTCTTCTCCATCCCTAGAAGAATTTTATATAAATAGAGTCCTACACGATGTAAGCTTGGAGATTGACTTCTTTTCATTTAGTGTAATCCCCTTAAGCTCCATCCAAGCTGTTGTCTGTATCAAGAATGTGTTTCTTTTAACTGTTGAGTTGGGTTCCACGGCACGGATCTCCCATGGTACATTCAACCACTCACCCGGCGAAGGACACTGAAGGATCGCTTCCAGTCTGGGGCTATTACAAAAAAAAGCTGCCACGAACATTCTTGTACGGGTTTTTGTCTGTACATAAGTTTTCATTTCTCTGGAATAAATCCCCAGGAATGCAATTGCTGGGTCATATGGCGACTGATTGTATGTTTAGCTTTAAAGGAAATTGCCAAACTGTTTTTCAGAGTGGCTGTACCATTTTCCATTCCCGCCAGCAGTTTATGAGTGATCTGGTTTCTTCCCTCCCCATCCTTACCAGTATTTGCTGTTTGAGCTGGTGTTTTTTGTTTGTTTGTTTTTGCCGTTCTAGTAGGTGTGTAGTGATGTCTCACTGAGGTTTTAATTTGCATTACCCTAATGACCAATGCTGTCCTGCATCTTTTCATGCGTTTATTTGCCATCCATATATCTTCTTTTATAAAATGTCTCTTTAAGCAAAAGTGCCCACATTCTGATCAGGCTTTTTTTTTTTTTTTTAACTATTGAGTTTTAAGAGTTCTTTATCTATTCTAGAAACAAGTCCTTTATTGGATGTGTGATTTACAAATATTTCTCTCAATCTGTAGATATTTTTTCATCCTTGTAGCAGTTTCTTTCACAAGGCAAAAGGTTTACATTTTATGAAATCCAGTTTAACAACTGTTCCTTTTATGAATCACACTTTTGATGTCAAGTTTAAGAACTCCTGGCCTAGCCCTAGATCCTGAGGTTGTTTTCCTGTTATTTTCCTAGAAGTTCTATTTAGGTCAAGGTTCATTTTTTGCCTTTGGATGTCCAGTTGTTCCAGCACCATTTGTTAAAAGGCCTTTCTTTCTCCACTGGATGCCTTTGCCCTTTTGTCCAAAATCAGTTGAGCATATTTGTGTGCATCCAGTAGCTACATTAAAAAAAAAAAATTAATTTCTAAAATGGCCCAGTATATTCAAAATAGTATCATTTCAATGTGCTATTAGTGTAAATCGTCGTTGATGAAGAACATTTTCCATTCTGTCTTTTTACCAAGTCTTGGGCATCCCGTGTGTACTTTATACCTGGAACACATCTCACTTTGGACTTGCAACATTTCGAGTGCCGATGCCATGTGTGGCTTGGGAGTCACTGCATTGACCAGCTATGGGTCTACACGGATTGATGACCTGCTTTTTTTTGTTTTGTTTTTTTTAGCATTCCCTGGCCAGCCCTTTCTCACCCTTTGTCCTTGATGGTTGGGTGGCTTGTAGAAGGTTGTCTGGAGAGGGTTTCATTGGCCCTGTAGGGGATCTTGTAGCCCTGACCCCTCCCTGGCTGTGAGCTGGGATTCTAGAAGTCACCGGCCAAGTGCTTCCTCCAAGGGAGCTGGATTCTGGAGAGATACCGGGCAGTGCATCTAGTGAGTCGTTTTGAAGTCATGCTGTTGAGTGCTCTCCAAAGGACTGACAGCTCTTTAAAAAGCTGACCTCTTTCTACTAAAGCTGTCAGGTCAGGGAGGAAACGAGTGCATCAACTCTCCTGAACCAAAAAGAAGGAAGTTCAGGCTCCTGGAGAGGCTGGGCTCCCTGGAGACACTCTGCATCAGGAGGGCTGTCAAAGGTCAGGGAAATGAGACTTGTCAGCCTTTTCCACCGCAGTTCACAAACCACGACAGCCGTTCTGGGAGGCCTTGATGCAACCCTAGCTGACCGTTTGCATGGGCGGCCTCCGGGGGCTGAGCTGCTAAGAATGCTTGGGGCTGCCCTTGGGAGCAGAAAGCCAGAGGCCTTGGGGACCAGGTTCTTGCATCAGCAGCCCTGGCAGGGCCCCACTGGGCCTGGGGACCCACAGGAGCTTCCTAGAGATCTGAGCGTGCAGTTACAGGCGCCCAGAGGCGGTGACGTGGCAGTGTCTCCTGGGCCAGTCTGGGAGCTCACAGTATGCCTTCGGGGACCCACACCTGGCTGTTGCAATGTAATCCAACACCTGACGCAACCCTCCACAAAAGTCAGGGGTAGGGGGCAAAGGACTTTTTTCTTGTGTTCGAAATACTCCCAAATCCGGTTCTGTTTGCCTTTGTATCTTTCCCAGCAGAGTAAACAGAAGGGGCACGTTCACATGGGCTCTCCTTCCAATCCAACCAGTGTTCCTTAAGCACCTGCCATGCAGAGGCACAGGGCAGAGGCCTCTTGGTGGCCCCTCCACCTGTGTCCACAACGTGCTTCTTGGCCTCAGGGAATCTGCTTTGGGAACCTGAAAGTGTGGCTTCCCCAGGCAGCCAGACACTCAACCACACTTGTCCAAACCTTCCTGACCCCCCTTAACCCCAGGCAGTGACACAGATGGCCTCTGAATGTGAGGCCCAAGAAACAAGTCCCTGGGTCACCTCCCAGCTCTGCCTGGCTGTGTGCTGGCCGGTGATTACTTTCATTGCCTCAGTTTCCCCTCTGCGCCATGAGGCTGTGCTGTTATCTCCCCCATGAGACTGTCACAAGGAGTGGTGTCTGGACAGGTCCGGGGAACAACACCCAGCTCCGCGCCATCCGCTGCAACGGGTGTTGGGCCCTTCTTGAGCCTGACCCGGCACTGTCACCACCCTGTCTCACCTTGCATTCCTAGGAATGGGGGGTTGAGACCGGCCTCCAGGGTCAGTGGGAAAATGCCACTTCTGTTGCACTGTTTTCAATAGTCTCCAAAATGGGGTGTAGACCTTTTAGAGAAAGTGGGTATCTCCTGAAGGGCTCTGATGCAGAAAGTGCTGTAGGTGCCCGGGGTGACAAGAGACTAAGGGAATGCCCTGGAGGGAGGGACAGGGCAGCTGGCTGTTACTGGTCACTGGTGGAGGAGGGCTGCATTACCAGGCGGGGAGGGAGAGGAAAGGAAACCTGGAACCTGGAAACGGGGGCGGGTGGTACATGTGGCCTCTCCTGGGAAGCCTCTGGGGCTGGTGGTGAAGCCAGAACCAGTAGATTGTAAAGGCATCAGGATCTGTCTTGCTTCTGTAAATATTTAAACACTGGGAGGATTATTTTTGGTAGCTATAGCCTCTCTCCGAGCCTGGCGAGCTGCCGGGACCGGTGTCGAGTGACATCGGGTGCAAGGCAGCCCCCCCTACCCCTAGCCCTGGCTCCGGGCTCTCTGTGTTTGCTGTTCCAGTGGTCACAATTTGATTCAAGTCATAGATCCCGCTTTTGGGAACCATGGAAAGACAGTCTTAGGCCTCCACCTTCAGGGTCAGACCAGCGTGACAAACACAGATTCCACGTCCACGATGTTTCCCTGCCAGTGGTTGAAAGGGCCAGTTCTGCAGGCTCCAGACCTCACACAGGCCAAGAACAGCAGCGGAGCCCAGCTGGGGACACCCCAGGGAGGTGGCCGCGCTCTGCCAGACCCACTGGGGTGAAAGGACGCATTGTGCACTCGGCCGTGGGGGAGGTTGCAGAGAGGCGTCTTTGTCAGCTGACAAGCAAGAGCATGTTTCTCGGGGCAGGCAGTGGCCACGGCTGGGGACTGGCTTGGGCGCAGGGCACTGAGGTCTGACGAGGATCAAGGGTCCATTGGGCCCCCAGCTCTTTGCCGATGATTGGCTCTCCTCCATTTCCTCCTGCCCTAGAACTGGGCTTGGGCACATGGCCCTGCCGCTCCCCCGAGCTGCCCTGGCCCCTATGAAGATGGCCGCTCCACCCCTTTAAAACTGCGTAGAGGTGGCACTTCTGCTCCGGGAGGGAATCTCTGGGTGCCCAGCAGATGGCAGGCTTCCCCCAGATCAGCCAGGGGCTGCCCACTGCCTGCCACGCCTCCCATCCCTCCCCCGTAGCACCCTGCCCCCACCTGCACCGGACTGGACAGAGGTCCTACTTGCCTTTCCCTTCCCACCTGTCCTCCCTGCTCGTCACTGCCTCCTCACTTGCTGGCTTTGGTAAGCCCTCAGTCATGTGGACATTAACTAGCAAGTGCTTGCCAGCAGTTAGAAGGGCCAGGCTAGGGTCCAAGCTCAGCTCCTGGCCAGGCCCCTCTCAGGGTCTACAGACAATGCTTCTGCGTCCCTTCTCCTTCAAGCGACCTTCCTTCTTCCCCTCTGACTTCCTGCCTCTTCTCTTGGTGCTGGTGGGTGGAGAGTCACCAGCTCGGTCTCGTCCCTATCCCAGACCTGTGCCAGTCAACACATCCCAGGGGACCAGAGGGGTCTCAGACATGCTTGGCCTCTAGCCCCAAAGCAGAGGCTGATGGGGTAGGTGGGCAGCCGGACGCAACCAGACACAGCCTGCTTCTTGTCCTGGCTGCTCCCCATGTCTGGACACACAGGTCCCCAGGACAGCCCTACTGAGTCTCCAGGGTGGCCTTGTCTGAAATTTTACTTTTCGGACTTCCTGCTTTTTAAAATTATTTCACAGATGGCTTGCGGTCCATATAGAACCATCAGAAATAAAGAGAAGGTACTCGAAAGAATTGAGAGCAGGTACTCAAACGATAGTTCACAGCAGCACTATTCATAGTCCAAGATGGAAGTGACCCAAGTGTCCGCTGACCTATGAACAGATAAACCAAGCGTGTTTACACATACCATGAATATTCAGCTTTACAGGAAGGAAGCTCTGACATGCGACAGCATGGATGAACCTTGAAGATATTCTACTTGGTGAAATAAGCCAGACACAAAAGGACACATACTGTATGATTCCATTTAAATGAGAGTCCTAGAGTTGTCAGATTCATAGAGGCAGAAAGTAAAATGGAAGTTGCCAGGGGCCGGATGAGGGGGGAATGAGGAATTATTGTTTAATGGGGACAGAGCTTCAGTTTGGGAGATGGGGAAATTCTGGCGATGGATCGTGGTGATGGTTGTACGACAGGGTGAATGCACTTAATGCCACTGAACTGTACATTGAAAATGGCTAAGGTGGTAAATTTTATGCTATGGACACTTTACTGCAATAAAAGTGAGAGAGAAGGAAAAAGAAGTTGAGATCACCAGGGAAACTGGGACCGTGAGAAACCACCTTTGATGCACATTTTTCCAGCCTTTTGAGAACTGACTTTTTTGGATTAGATCCTGTAAGCCCATGTAGGCTGTCCTTGCCCCGACATTTGTGAACTTCAGGTTGGGAAATCACCCTTAAGGTGCCACCACGACTCACCTCTGTCCGGGCTGGAATGCAAGGCTCACATGGGGCAGGTACTGCACCATGACCTGAGCGCTGAGCGTGGGTCCAGCTCCCATCATGCCAGGCAGCCCTTCGCTGGCCGGGTGTCTGGGACCACTCACCGCACTCATCTCGTGCAGCGGCGGCTGCTGTCTGCATGGCTGGTTCAATCTGACTTGAAGCCTCTGTCCAAGCAGCTAAAAGTAAAATCTAATTATTAGGCTCTGACAGCTGGTCCTTCCTAGAGACCTGTCATGAGGGGTGGGAGGACCCAGATGGAAGCTTCCAGAACATTGTTGAGATGGGAGCAGGAGATAGCACTTTCTCTCTGTTTTTTGTGAGCTTAGAAAAACAGGCACTCCCCATAGTCTCCTGGGAATTTGGAAATCTGAGCACAGGTTTTTGGGCGTGGATGCTGCACAGAGGCTTGCTGCCGGGAGCCAGAGGGGTCAGAGAGCCCTCCAACCACTCCAGGAGGGAGGGGACCCTTCAGCCAACACTTGGAGATCTAGAAGAGGGCACCAAGGCAGGCCTGGCTCAGTGAGTGGCCTTGAGGGCACAGTGGATCTCTCCTCCCCACCCTCTACTTTGGTAATCTTTTCAATAACATTCTCTGGTGGGACGGGCCAGGGCCTGTGTTTATGCCGGTCTGTTTGCAGCGTGAGGATGTTCGTGTATTTTAATGAAGGTGTAGTATCTTGGCCTCTTGGGCTGAATAAGCAAAAACTGCTATAGAAGCCACCTGGGTCTGCAGGCCCCGGGCTAGGAAAAGCTGCCTGTTTCTAGGAATTGGCCTCCTGTTAGTGGTCTGGACCTGGGCCTTGTCAGGCGGCCCCACAGTAAGACTGCTGCCAGTGGTGGGGGTACCAATGAATGCAGTGGTCCCTGGGCCAATGCCTGACAGCCCCGGGGATGGGGGGTGGGGAACTCTGCCTTCTTGAAGCAGCCCAAATATCCTTGGCCTGTCGTGGGTGTTTTCAATGTCCGGGGCTCCTGGCACAGTTTATACACAGTTGTGAACTTTTGGTGGGTGCTTGGCCAAAGATCACCCCCACCTCTCTGTGAGGTCTACCCCGATGGCTGGTTGGGACAGTGAAAGAGCCCCAGTGAAGACTTCGGGGTCATTGCTCCAGGAGGGCACTGCCCGGAGCCCTCCTGTAGACATGAACAGAGAGACTTGCCCATCTGCAAATGAACTCTACAGAGGCCTGTTTGCCATGCCAAAGTGTTGGGAAAAGGCGAAGCAGCAGGTATTCACGAGGACTTTCTCCATGACAGACACACACAAAAAAAACAAAAACACAGCAACGACAACAACAACAACAAAAACATGCCTTTTGTTCTGGAAATAGCCTGGCACGGTGTTTATTTTGGGGCGTACCACTCAAGCGAGGCACAGAGTGGAAAAGTGGCCCAATCAAAGCCATAGTGCTAGAGGTGTCCCACTTTGCTGGACCTGAGCATTTGGCCAGAGGGGCTTTGATGCATTGAGTGATAAAATTCGTTGGGCAGGACCTGGGAAGGATTTCAGCTTTGAGAACTTTGCTCTGATTATTTAATGGGTGAAATTCATTCCTGTGCTGTCTGCATTTCTCTACCTATTGTGGGGATCCCTGATTGTGGGGTACACAGCGCTGCATTTGAGGGTCTCCTATGTTGGGGATGTCCTTTGAGCCCCATGGAATCCTGTCTTGGAGTGGGATTGGCAAGCAGCTGAAGAGTTTGCTTTTGTATAATGGATGATGGAAAAATGTCCCCACTCAGGCTCTACAGTTTCTTTTTTGAATTTAAGAAGCTGCCTTTGGGGAAACTTTTTTGTTGGCAGGGGGACTAAGGGTGCCAGGCCTGGAGGAAGGGCTGAGGTCAGCATGCAGGTATGGGTTAAGAGAGGTGACACCAGCTAGCAAAGCCTGGAAGACAGGACCATGCTGAGAATTTCCAGCTGGGCTGACTGGGACACACTTCACCATACTTAGCAGGATTGGACTTTGATTTTTTTGTGACTGACAAAACAAACAGAGGCCCGCTAAGTTTTGCTTTGGGGTTGACTGCCGACTAAAGGGTCAACATCTCGTGCATAGAACCTTCCAGAAAACATCTTTTTGCTCCTAACATTAATTTTTCACCGCTTTGGTTGGTGTTTATTTGGTAAGTTACTGGTGTGAGTTGACAGAATTGTTTGGTACAGAGCACAGGCACCTAGATTCACCAGGACCCTGGCTGGGGCAGCAGGGCTGGTGGCACTCTGTGTGTGCATTTGACTTTCAGCTGTTGTCTTACGACAGGGAGGCCTCTGCCGGTTCCTGCCCTCCGTGCCCCTTGGGTACAGGCCTGGTGGAGCAGGCTGTGAGGGATCTGGCCTTGACTCACAGCTCTCTCCAGCTGACAAAAGGAAAATATTTTCAGTTTGGGCAGATTGGCCACCACCGTTGCCGGAGCTGGAAGAGGCCAGTCGGCCGGTGTGACTTTTCAGGATGGTGGTGTTTGTTCAGTGTGTTGTTTTTGCTCGGTGACTTTGGGGAGCGCATAAAAGTCGCGGCAAACGCCTACTTGCCGGGGAGCCACGGCCCAGGCTGGGGGCCAGGCAGGCGCCTCCCAGGTAGGTGTCAGGGAAAATGTCCAAAGTAATAAATTTATTTCTGGGAGTGCGTATATTGTCCCTTCTCCCTTCTAAACACACATACACACCAACAGAGTTTTGGGGAGAAATATCTCGTTCAGAGTTATTTTGAGTCAGAAGAAAATATTCATGGTCTTCTCATTCTCCCTCACTTATTTAATTTGTTCCTTTATTCCCCTCTTTTTTTAAAACCATGTTTGGAATTTCTGGGCAACCCCATTTCCCCAAATTTAACGTTCTCCCCTCCAAATCTCATGCAGGCGTAAAATCTGAGAACTTCTGAGGGTGTCTCTGAGTTTGTGTGTCCTCTCCAGCCCAGCACAAGTGTATTTGTCCATGTGAAAACCTTCATGAAGAAAAATTCCTCACTTACCCAGAAGCCAGCAGCTCTTGTAGGAGCCTCTAAACCTCACTGAACCCAAGTATCCTAGTTCTAACTTAACTCCCTTTCCCCTGAGAACCAGCTCTAGCACCCAGGGTTCTGTCTGCAGAGGAAGGCCACACAGCTGGGAGCAAAAAATGCCCAACCAGGGGCCACCTTCATGGGGTCACTCCCTAATCCCGCCTCAGCCTTCACTCTCCTGGTCACTGGGCAAATGCCCACACCATGCATTATGTTCTAAACATAACCATCCTTAAAGAAATGCTTGTTCCCCACCCCTCCCCAGAACAAGATATTCTGGAATCCTGTCCTCTATGGGTTCCAGAATATATTTATGGGACTGTGGCCTGGGGAGGCCATCCTGCTTCCTGCTTCCTGCTCTTGGCTGGAGGCCACTTCTGCCTGAGGCAATAACACTGGGGACAGTCCCACTACCCGTCCGGACCTTCTGTGGCCCTCAATAGAGGTGCCTGAGCCCCACTTCATGTTTGGGGTTCCTCTGTGGAAACGAAATTTGTGCCAGATGGATTTGCGCCAAGACCATCGCAAGAAGGGAGACTAGTAAACACAGTAGCAGAGACCATAGGGTAAAAGGGCACAGTTGACACCGAGGTCCAGCTTCTCCCTATGGGTTACCCTCCCACTCCCCCCCTGCCTCAACCAGGCTATCAAAACCTGCTTCTGGCTGGGTTTGGTGGCTCAGCCTGTAATCCCAGCACTTTGGGAGACCAAGATGAGTAGATTGCCTGAGCCCATGGGTTTGAGACTAGCCCAGGCAACTTGGCAAGACCTCGTCTCTATAATAAATCCAAAAATTAGCCAGGCACGATAGCTCGTGCCTGTAGTTCCAACTACTTGGAAGGCTGAGGCGGAAGGATCGCCGGAGCTCGGCAGGTTAATGCTGGGGTGGCCATAAGCATGCCACTGCACTGCAGCCTGGGTGACAGAACAAGACTCCGATTAAAAAACAAAAACAATCCCGCGCCTTTGGGAGACTGAGGTGAGTGGATTGCCTGAGCCCGCGGGTTCGAGACCCACCTGCGCAGCGAGATTTCATCTCTACAACAAATCAAAAAATCAGCCAGGTGTGGTAGTGCATGCCTGTAATTCCGGCTACTTGGAAGGCTGAGGTGGAAGGATCGCCGGAGCCCAGCAGGTCGAGGCTCTGGTGGCCGGGAACGGCCACTGCACTCTAGTCTGGGCGACAGAGTGAGACTCCAACTCAAAAAAACAAAAACAAAAAACCAAAAAAAACGAAAACAAAAAACCTGCTTCGAGCCGGCTTCAGGCTTCTCATTCAACAAAACCTTCCCATTGACCTGACTGGAAGCATCATCTTCCACTGAGGACTCAGCCCTGGCTCTCAGCAGGGCCAGGTTTGCTGAGACTTCCTGGGAATGGAAAACCCAACCAGGATACTGGTTTCCAAGATGAACCCCTTTCTCTCACCAGGGAGGCTCTGTCCTTTAATAAGAGGCAAGGCCTAGGCCTCCTGGGTCTCTGTTTCTCTGTCAGGGCAGATATACCCCTTACCATTCATCCTGCAAAGGCCAGACTTTGGCACAAGTTGGCATCTGCGGTCTCTCTTTTGCCTTTGTTGCTGGAAAGTCTTGGAGTAGGGGAACACTGTGTGGTTTCTCTGCAGACAGGTGTTCTCTGAAAATGTCCCGGGAGGCCACCATCATGACAATGATGACACAGGCAGAGGAGTCCACTCTTGCACTCTGATTTGAAACTATGCACATCTGTGCCAGTCAGAAGCATCGGCCTGCACTGGACTTCCATCTTTGAGATGATCAGAGACGGCTGCACATTTATGAAGTGAACAGAGCCTTGTGACCTAGACCTTGGGCCCAAAGTCTGAGACCCTGAAAGCGAGGGATGCTTTTGGCTCAAAGTGGTGGACATGGCCCAAGCACACACCCTTGCTATCCAGTCTCCCACACATTGGGACCACGCAGTTATTGGCACTGCCGTGATTTATGCAACTGCTAATCAAAAGCTTTTATTTTCTGATCATCTCTCCATTTGATGGATGGCAGATGCCAATGCAGTGAAAATATAAACAGATTCCAGTCGGAATATTTCAAAGCAGAAACCAGCCATTCTGAAGAGCAGAGGATGGTGCCCCTTCTGCCGCCTAGCAAGCAGTTTCATTGGGAAAAATTATTTTTCATAACCTTTTTGCTTTCTTATTTAAATGAAGCTCCGCCGAGTGCGTTTGGCGTAGCGGAGGGCTCCTAATTTGGTCCCCCTTGACCTCTGCAGCCTTGATTGGCAGTTTGTTGTCGGGCTCCAAGTTGTGCCTGTAAGGTAGGAGCCAGCAGAACAAATGCCCTAGGACAGCTTGGCGTCCCTGAGGAACTGGCGGAGGGGGGAGAGCGTGCAATTAGAGAAGTCTTCACACAGAAAGTTAATTAGCTACTAAATAGCATTTAGCACAGTTTACGATGGGAAATGCATGTTTGAAAAGCAAATAGAGATCAATGAGAAATGGCTGCCACTAGGATGGAGATCCTGGCCCACCGGCACCTCGCCCCCCCATGTTGGACCCAGCACCAGGTTTGGAGCATGGGGTGGGCATTCCCTCGTGGGGTGAAGGGCACACAAGACAGACTGACCTACGTTCCCAGGAGAAGTTACCCTAAGAGTGAGGGCCAAGCCGAGCTCAGTGGGCTCAGCCTGTAATCCTGCGCTTTGGGAGACTGAGGTGAGTGGATTGCCTGAGCCCATGGGTTCGAGACCCACCCGGGCAACTTGGCGAGACCTCGTCTCTACAATAAATCAAAAAATCAGCCGGGCGTGGTAGCACGCGCCTGTAGTTCCGGTTACTTGAAAGCCTGAGGCAGAAGGATCGCCGGAGCCCAGCAGGTCGAGGCTGCGGTGGCCGGGAGCGGCCACTGCACTCCAGTCTGGGTGACAGAGTAAGACTCTGACTCAAAAAAAAAAAAAGAAAAAGAAAAGAGTGAGGGCCAGGCCATCGCATGCCGGGACCTGCCGGAGAGACACCCCCAAGCAACCTTCCTGGCCTTGGAGGGACTGTCCTGCCTTGCACACATGGCCTAACTTCCCTATCAAATAAAAATGAGGTAAACATATCCTCAGTACTGAGAACTATGTCCACGGTGGGTTAGAACATGTCCCTCCCCAACACTCATGTCTTTCCAGAACCTCAGCATGTGACCTTATTTGGAAATAGGGTCTTTGCAGATGTAGTCAAGGCAAGGAGCAAGATGAGGTTGTCCTGGATTAAAGTGGTTCTAAATCCAGTGAGTGCCCTTAAAAGACAGAGGAGAAGCCGGGCTCGGTGGCTCAGCCTGTCATCCCGCGCCTTTGGGAGGCTAAGGTGAGTGGATTGCCTGAGCCCACGGGTTCGAGACCCGCCTTTACAATAAATAAAAAATCAGCCAGGCGTGGTAGTGCGCGCCTGTAATTCCGGTTACTCGGAAGGCTGAGGCGGAAGGATTGCTGGAGCCCCAGCAGGTGGAGGCTGCGGTGGCCGGGAGCGGCCATTGCACTCAAGTCTGGGTGATGGAGTGAAACTCCAACTCAAAAAAAAAAAAAAAAAAAGAAGCAGATGCTGACACCACACAGAAACATGAGCCAAAAAAAAAAAAAAAAAAGACAGGAGGGCACACAGATACTGGGAGAAACCACGTGAGACCAAGGCAGAGATGGGAGCGTTGCAGTTGCAAGTTCAGGAACAAGGATCTGAGATGACCCAAGAAGCTGGAAGTGGCAGGAGGGATCATCCCCTGGAGTCTTCAGAGGGAGCGTGGCCCTGCTGACACCTTGATGGCTAACTTCTGACACCCAGAATTATGAGAATACATTTCCGTTGTTTTCCATGTTCGGTCTGTGGTCCTTTGTTATGGCAGCGCTGGGAAACACAGTGTTGCCACTGAAACACAGCCCCCACCTCTGCCATGGGACCTGGAGTCCCCGTGTACTGCCCTGTCTGAAGCTGGAGCATGGTGTGGTGGGGAAGAGGAAGCCAGGCCCCTGTCAGACGAGAGGGGCTTTAGGACCTACTTCTATTTTCTGTGAGATCTAAGAACTGACTTAGCTGTTTGTTTTTGCCTACTTGTTTTATTTCTCTGTTGATACTGTGGGCTGATTGCTTGGGATTATTTTTTGTTTTGTAGAGGATGGTTTTTCTTTTTTTTTTTTTGCCTTTGATGCTTTCTATGTTTTGGAGGGTTTTGTTTTGGATTATAAAAGTAGCACCTGCTCACTAAAGTAATCTTGGAAAAAGGGAAAAGACAAAGGAAAAGGATGGAATCCTACCTAAACCACCTCCCAACCCACTGCTGTTAACATTTTGGCGTATTTCCTTCAGACTTATGCTTATTTTTCTGGTTTTTGATGTTTAAGTTATTTTACAGAGTTGTAGACAGGCTATATATAAAATTTGGTTTCTTGGTTTAAAATGTTCAAATTTTTTGATGTTTGATACATGCAAAAGAACATACACAATATGTGAGCCATGAAACATAATATTGAAGTGAACCACCATGACCTACCACCCCACTGTAAGTGTACGCGACCACAGGTTCCTTCCTCCACAGTTGTCTTGTTCCTGTCCACCAGTCTCAGGGAGGAACCTCTCTAGAATGCCGAGCACATCATTTCCTTGCTCTCCTGAAGTGGGCTTTCCACATATGTGTCCATTTCTCAACATTATGCTGTTCAATGTTGTCTGATTTTGAGCATTGAGCAAATGTCATCCTCATTGTGGTCTTCTGCCGCTCAGTTTTGTGTGCCTGAGGTTCTGAAGTTCATTTATTCTGACTACTAGGGAACATTCTACACCACAGCTGTTTCCAGGCCTTCTACATTCTGTTGATGACCACTTGACTCGTTTTGGTTTTTTTTTTCTCTGTGAATGATGACACCGTGACAGTCGTTGTAGCCATCTTTGGTGCAAGAGGTCATGAGTCCCTTGGAGAGGGAGGCGTACCTGGACCCACAAGGTGTGTTCAACTTTGTAAAATGTGCCAACTGTTTTCAACCAGGGCTGGGCCAGCTGGCACCCCCACCAGAATTGTGTGGTCTGTCCTGCTATTCTGCCATAAACATCCCCGCCCCCCGCCACTCTCACCACCATGTCTTCTGAACGGCCATCATGTTCCATGCGTATGTAATGGCCTACTGGGGAGGGACATGACATTTCACTTGACCCTACCCTTTGTGTGGACGCTGAGTGGTTTCCATCATTCCCGTTCATTCTTGATGAACGTGTCTGTGCTTGGTGCTGATCCACAGATGACATTCTTTCTCCGAGGGGTTCCCAGAAACAGAAGCAAAGAGGAAACACTTCAGTCCTTGAGATTAGTGGCCAAATCGCTGCCTTTGAGGTTTGAGCCTTGGTTGTGGACAGACCTACAGATGTGCACAAAGGTATCAAGATAAAGATCTATGACATGTGTCCATACCCCAGAGGCCTGTGCATGTAGTATACATGTGCACAACAAAGGCTCCATGTATAATTTTGTGCCTGCACAGAGATTCATTGTGTGTGTGTGTGTATACACATAAACACATGTAGAGGTTCGGTGTATGCCTGTCTGCATCCAGAGGCTTGGTGTGGATGTGTGTGCATGCACATAGAGGTTTAGTGTAAATGTGGGTGTACATGCAGGTTCATTGTATATGTGTATACACACACCTGCACAGAGAAGTCCAGTGTGATATCATTTACTTTACAGAAAAATGAAAGCAGAAACAACCCATGTGCTTGTGTGTCAGGAATGTTTAAAGAAATACACAGAATCTGAAGCAGCCCCCAAAAGAAGTATAGCTGCTGTCAACCTACCAAGAGGCCACAGGCCCTGAGTAGATTAACTAGGAAAGACCAGCTGGAACACAGTATTGATAGCATGATCGTATTTTTGCTTTAATGTATGTACATGTGCATATATGCGTGTTCTGTATGTGTGCATGCTTCTAGAGACCCTGCTAGAGCCTATAGTTCCGGCTACTTGGAAGGCTGAAGCGGAAGGATCGCCGGAGCCCAGCAGGTCGATGCTGGGGAGACTGTGAGCATACCGCTGCACTCTAGCCCAGGAGACAGATTAAGATTCCAACTCAAAAAAAGAAAAAGAAAAAAAAGAAAGTGTTGCTGGTGTGGTGGGTTAGAAATCATGTTCATGTGCATTTCTTTTTTGTTTGTTTGTTTTTGTTTTTTTTTGAGTTGGAGTCTCACTCTGTCACCCAGACTGGAGTGCAGTGGCATGTACATACATTAAAGCAAAAATCCTTCCGCCTCAACCTTCCAAGTAGTCGGAATTACAGGCATGCGCTACCATGCCCGACTGATTTTTTGATTTATTGTAAAGATGAGGTCTCGCTGCCCAGGCG
>NW_007245864.1:108824-130942 GCF_000164805.1 Carlito syrichta | reverse complement strand
AGGCGGGTCTCGAAACCGCGGGCTCAGGCAATCCACTCACCTCAGTCTCCCAAAGGCGCGGGATTACAGGCTGAGCCACCGAGCCCGGCTCATGTGCATTTCTTTACAACTGGTGATTTGGGGTATATTTCTGTGTGTTTGTTCTCTTGATGTCTTCTTTTGTGAGCTCTGTGTGACAGAAGGAGGGTGTTAAACTCATCAGGGGGTATCCAAAACCTCCCCCTGTGTGTCACCTCCTGGGGTGTCCTGATGTCTTCATTCCTTCTACTCTGGAAGTCTGCTCTGAGGAAAAATAGTTGCTAGAAGTCTCGGCCCAGCCTGGAGCTCTGGTGCAAGCCCTTCTCCCAGCAAGGCCAGGGCGGACTGAGGGTGGCCACACCATTCAGGGAAGCAGCCTTTCTAAGACCATATTCTCTGGTTGGGGGTAGCCATTTTGCTCTAAGACTATTCCATCGGCTGGGGCCCCAATCCTGGTTTGCATCAAATGCTCTGAGGCAAGCCAAGCCGTGACTTGGTGCCGAAATATGCTGTTGGTCTCCTGAAACCAGGCCCGGGGATGATGAAACCAAGTGGAGTAAAGAAGGAAGGCGGGAAAAAGATCTTGAAACAAGTTCTTATGTCACTCCTGCCATGAGGTGGTGTAATTCAGTTTTCCAGTGTTGAGCATGTAGATGGAATTTTTTTTTTTAAGTTGGAGTCTCACTCTGTCACCCAGGCTGGAGTGCAGTGACATGCTCATGGCCACCACAACCTCGACCTCCTGGGCTCAGGCAATCTTTCTGCCTCAGCCTTCCAAGTAGCTGGAACTACAGGCATGCGTCATCACGCCAGGCTAATTTTTTGATTTATTGTAGAGATGAGATCTTGCCAAGTTGCCCAGGCTGGTCTTGAACCCGAGGGCTCAGGCAATACTCTCACCTTGGCCTTCCAAAGTGCTGGGATTATAGGTGTGGGCCACTGTGCCTAGTAGATGGAATTTAAATGAATATAAATGAATAGCCAGGCCCTCTCAAAGAGTGCAGGTGGCTATTGCCATCATTATTATTTGCAGTTTGGGGTCGGGAGGGGTGAAGAGTGACCAACAGCTCTCACAGGGTCTCCTGGGGCCCAGTTCACAGTTGCCAACCCCCAGTCTTGGTTCCAGCAGCTCTAGGTTAGGTCTGGATCAACACACAAGGGACTGTCAGTCCCTTCCAGCCTGCAGGGACTGACAGTAACAGGGACAGGTAATAGATTCAGATAGTCCCAGGCGTGTCACCGAGAGTCCTAGAAGATGTGTCTGGAAGAGTCCATCAGGTCTACCCATCTCTGCTATTGGGACCCCTGGGGGTGGTTCAGATAAACCCAGACTCCCTGAAAGGTGGGACAGAGCTGTGTGGGGTGTCACAATGGCCCCGAATCCAGAAGATTCTGACTTCTTACTCCCTCTTCCTCCCACCTCTGTGTCTCTTAGCTGGTCCTTTCACTTTGCGCCTCAGTGTCCTCGTTAGAGAGATGAATAGACTGGACCTGATGACCTTCAGGGTCCTATGACCACAAGCTCTTTTCTGGACAAACCCGGTTATCCCAGCCCATGACATAGCACCCCAAATTCCCACTGCCAGTTCTCCTGGGAACCTCTTATTGTCATGTCTTTCTGGGAAAGAAGGCTCTAGCCGTTAGGGTGAAATTTGCTGACCCTATATGATGGTCAAGAAGTCCTCTCTGTGAAGCCAAGAGAAGGGGAATTTGGGCTGAAAGCCTGGAAAAGAGTTCATGAAATTTAATCAGATGCCTAAGGGGAACACCTAAATTTAGTCAAATTATTATTAGTATTCATTCCCTTTTTAAATTGCCTAGGGGAACGTCACGGAAAAGTTAGGAAACTACCAGCCCGGTATTGACACAGGTGATTATTCCTTTCCTGCAGAGCACTAGGAGACACAGAGGTCTCCATGAACCTCAAGGCCACCGTCAGTGGCACAGTGAGCTTCTCCTCTGGGTCTGGGGAAGCCTGGCCTGAGAGGGTCTGGGAAGGGACAGGTGCCCACAGCCATTGTCAAGCAAGCCTGAAGACTTCCTGTATTTGCCCATAACAGAAACATCCAGGAATCGCATATGGACCTTGGCCTCCTTTATGGGCCCCAAGATCTGGCCAGCGGAACACACCACCTACATGCACACAGAGCCAATGCCTACATGGCCCTGGTCAGTGTAGACCCCTCTCAAGGGTCTGCTTCTTGCTACTGAGTTCTTCTCTGGCTTCAGTCTCTGCTTGATTCTGTAGTTGGGGCAGGCTTTTTGGTGGAAAAAGGAGACAAGGATGAGAACCATATGATTCAGAGTCTGACCAATGATGGGGCCACTTCCTTTCAGGACTGATGTTCCGAGTGTTCTTGCAGCCAAGGTATGCCTTTTTATGGCACGAAATAACCTGGGCCTGCAAAAGGATCTGTGATCTTCTGTCCCCAAACAGTATTTGGATAACAATTGAATGTTTGGTTCCAAAGAGGTGATGTAGGGCTGTTTGCACACTCAGGTACATTTGCAGCACCAGGGTCCTTCCTGTCTCCTGCCCTTCTAGCCCACTCTGTGTTCCTCACACATAACAACATCAAGGTTGGGTGCAGTGTCAGTTTCATTTTGAATGGGCCGTGTGGCTGGTGGCAATGGGAATGCCTGAGTTCCTAATCCCTCTGCTGGGTATCTGGGGTGTGCCCCCTGGTGCATGTGTTCTCTGCTCCACCAGGGTAGCCTGGTAGGCCTTACCTTGGTTGGGCACTGGCTCTTGCCAGAACTTGTGTAACTCCTCATTTTTTTCTAGGTCGTACAAAATTTCCCAGGTATGACCACAAATGAAGAGGTTGAGCACATGGGGCCAATGGCAGCACTTTGGTTTAGAATCATCTTATTTGCTTACCTATGTTAAGTTCCTGTAAAATCTGGGGGAAAAAATGTTCAACCGTTCCTTTCGTTCTCGTTGGGTTCAGAAAAATCTCTTTGCTGTTGTCTTCAAGGATGAAGTCGGGAGGGAATGGAAACAGAACAATTGGCTCTCAAAAGCTGGCTCAGAAGCAACTGGGAGTGGTCTCTAGACTGCTCAAGCTATTAATTATTTTGCTTTATTTATTGGATGTACCCAGCGTCCCTTTGCCTCCAAGCATATTTGCAAATGCCTTAAGGGAAAAAGAGAAACAAATGATTCCTGCCATCAGAGTCTCCAACCCGTAATGAATAATACCGTGTAATAATGTTAAATGGAAAAGCCCAGTACAGCATCACATGCATGTCAGGAGTCTCCCTCGTAACAGTTATGAATACATACGACGTGCGGCAACTCGGAGGCTCATGATAGAGGTTGGATTTGTTGAGTGAAATTTGTCTTAATTTTCCTGGGAAATCTGGTGAGATCACTCCATTTGACTAAGAAAAAAATTAAAAACAGCACCCAAAAGACTGGTGTGGTCCTTCATCCTACCTGCCTGGACTCTTACAAGCCTGTCATAACTGCTCTCCCCCTACACACACACAGGCTGGCAAAAGAAAAGAAAAAAGGCCTTGCCTGGTTACCTTTTCCTAAATTGTGCTGGTAATAAACCTGAAAGATGTGCCTACTCTCTTCCTCCCGATGATTTACACCTTTCCTAATTAGCCTGTGTGTGCTCACGTGGTGTCGCCAGATCCAATCTGCAGAGTTAATCGCCCGAGCGAGCGGAGACACCGCCCTCCCCAGCTCGCTGGTGCAGCTTGGGCTCCGGAGCTGGGATTTAACCCCTGCCGGACTCTGCCTTTTTTTTCCCCCTGGGCTTTGCGGCCGAAAAGCCAGGTTGTCTTGGGTGCGGGCTGATGGCTCTTCCAAGCTCCACCACAGGGCAGGTTCCAGGGGCTGAGATGACGTAGAATCAGGACGGCTCTGCTCCGATCACTTTCCATTTCACTCGTGACAGAAATGACATCTCGAGTCTCGTAGATAGAACGGGGTCCCCGTGGGACCCCTTGGCACCAAGGCCTCCAAACAGCTTATGAGCCCCACCCTGGTAGCAGAGTCGCCACAGTCACAAAGGGTTATTGCTGTGGCCTGCTCCGGCAGCGACATGGATCATCCTTCTGTGCCCAGCTGGGTGGGCTCTGCCACTGAACCCCGGAGCAGAGCCTGGTGGCCTCTGTGGTCAGTAGGAAGCTGACGGAGTCCAGCCCTGCAGGTGGATGGACCCAGCACCGCCATGTGTGCACGTGTCTGTGATGCTAATTACGCCAGACGTGCTCTGGTTTTGCTTGGAATGCTTAGTTTAGTGTGCATTTTAGAAACCGCCAGAATTTTAGAGCCTAATGGGGTCGTAGAGATGGTAGAGTCCCACCACCTTGCTGGCAGTTCACAGATGGAGAGATGAAGGCATAGAGAGTGAGATTCCTTTGTCACCCCCATCCTCCTGTGTGCCTGACCCCTGTGGGGCGGGGGTTACAAAGACAGTTAAGACTTCACCGTTGCTTGGGGTGCCAGACACATCGATAGGCTGCAGGGACGCTGGGGAACGGCTCAGGCTGGGGGATGAGGAGTCGGGGAGGGTGGTGTCCCCCTCCGTGGAGTTGGAAACCTGAGGTTGGAGGGCTGCTGTTCCATACTGACCCCTTCTCATCCTACCCTTTTCTCAACATCGAAATCTGTGTGAGCTACACATCCATGCACCCTGGGACCATCTCTGGGATTGGGTGGGGCTGCATACATCTTCCTTCTCTTCACATAGTGGAGGCCAGGGAGGTTTCAGGAAAGATTTGAATGTGGGACTGTGGCTCTCCTTGTTAGGGATGGAGTGAGATGACCCGGGGCAAGGTAGAATATTCCAGCAGGTGGGACATTGAGGGTGAATTTATGAGCAGCAAAGATGCTTGAGTTGGATGCTGGATTTGATTGGTCCCTTTCTCTTGCCAGAGGGTCCTGGGAATTTTTATTTTAAGTTACTAGAGCAGCTTAGCCAGTAGGTGAAGAATATCCCATCCGATGTTCCCTGCTGCTTCCTGTGGGTTGGGCCTCCCCTGGTCTGTGTGAAACAGGAGAGGATACGTCAGAAGGGACTGGAATGGGACAGCGGAATCCACCTCCGGTGTCTGAATCCATCCAGAGGGAATCACTTGAAATTCGTTTCAGGCGAATAGAAAGGTACTGTCAACAGAGGAGACAACAGACCAGGCACAGTGGCTCACACCTATAACCCCAGCACTTTGATAGGCTGAGGCAGGAGGATTGCCTGAGCCCAGGAGTTCAAGACCAGCCTGGCCAACATCATGAGACCTCGTCTCCACACACACACACACAAATTCAGAAAATTAGCTGGGCATGGTGTCACACACTTGTAGTCTCAGCTACTCAGGAGGTTGAGGTGGAAGGATCACCTGAGCCCAGGAGGTCGAGGCTGTGGTGAGCTTTGATTGTACTACTGCACTCCAGCCTGAATGACAGAGTGAGGTCCTATCAAAAACAAAACAAAACACAGGGGAGACTTTAGTAATAACTCAACATTTGAAAGCCCGACATATGAAGCTGGTTGCGCATGCCTGTAGTCTCAGCGACTCCAGAGGCTGAGATGGGACGATCGCTTGAGCCCAGGAGTTTGGGACAGCTTGGGCAACAGAGTGAGACCCTGTCTCTACAAAAAAAAAAAAAAAATGGCCAGGCTCGATGGCTTAGCCTGTAATCACAGCACTTTGGGAGGTCGAGGCGAGTGGATTGCCTGAGCCTGTGGGTTCAAGACTAACCCAGGAAACTTGATGAGACCTTATCTCTACAATAAAACAAAAATTAGCTGGGTGCAGTAGTGCACGCCTACAGTTCCAGCTACTTGGATGGCTGAGGCAGAAGGATCGCCGATGCCCAGCAGGTGGATGCTGGGGTAGCTATGAGCATGCCACTGCGCTCCAGCCTGGGCAACAGAGTGAGACTCCAACTCAAAAAAAAATTAAAAATTAAAAAAATGAGCCAAGTGTGGTTGCACATGTCTGTAGTCCCTGCTACTCAGGGAGCTGAGGTGGGAGGGTTGCTTGAGCCCAGGAGTTTGAGGCTGCAGTGAGCTGTGACTGTGCCACTGTTCTCCAACCTGGGTGACAGAACAAGACCCTGTCTCCATCAAAGAAAAGAAAGAAAGCCCTATATGAACAAATGCCTTATTCTTGGAACATAACAGAGGATAAGAAGACACTCTCCCCTGCTGCAAGAAAGACAAAGTACAGTGGTCAGAGACACAGAGTGGCATTGAGCAATGACTGGGCCTCTCTGGGTCTCAGTTTTCGCATCTGAAAAGTGGACGTGCTGACAGAGATGCAAGGGTCTCTTGTATAAACCTTTAGAGCTATGTCTGCTCCATATGTGCTTGTTCTTTCTTTATTCTGTCCTTGCTCTCTGCTTTGTCTGGACAAGGGTTAGTAAGGCCAAGATCACAGGTTGCCCTGTGTGTGCACCAGTTAGCCTCGCAGGGACAAAACAGAACTTGGAAATTGCTGGCACTGTTACTGCTGCCTGGTGTCCTCATGCCCTGGCTAACAGTCTTGCCTGGAAATCAGCAGAAGCCTAGATGACACAGGGTGATCTGTTCCCATGGCTAGAGGGCTGCCTGCCACAGCTGCTGTAGGTCTGAGATGCAGAGGCTTGGCCAGGTCTCTGCACAGACCCCCGTCTGTTTCAAAGTGGGGCTCATGTACCATGGGTGTGGGCGCACGCAGGTATGGCCAGGAATTGCGTCGTGCTAAGGGCTCCAGGGACAGAGTTTGTGGGCGGCCCGTGACAGGTTTGGAATGGCTGGGGGCCCAAAGCTGAGCGCAGTTGGCTGCAGAAGGGGATAAAAAGTGACATTTGTCTTCCCACTTCAGGACGGACCTGTTGTGGGTGGCGGCTCTCTCAATACCTGACACCCCACTGCCCCACCCCTTTGTCACTTGTTGATCCTTTGGAATCAGGAGCCGGGGCTCCAGAGAACATTGCAGTTACTCTAGGTCTCATTCTTTTCAGCAAGCTTTTTGTCTAAGCGATCAAGGAATCTTCACAAGGGCTTAAAGAACACCTGGTTGGCTCAGAGCAGCTTTTAAGTAGGCCACATAGGAGACAGGCGTTCCAAGAAAACCTCTCAACCTGCTGGGGCCAAGTGTGTGAATAGGACCCGGCTGCGGCATTGGCCAGAGCTCGAACTGCACGAAGCCAGGCTTTCCAATCCAGGCAGATTACAGGAGATCGGATCGTTCCTCCTGAACTCCAAAGACTGGTATTCATGACATAGAGTTTACCAAATGTGACGAAACAAAATAAAACAAAACTTGCTGTCCCCAAAATCCAAAGCCTTGCTGGAGGGTTGAGGAATGATGCAGAGACTGGCAGATTTTTCTCGGTCTTTGTGACCTTTCAAGTAAAACAGCAAACGTGGGAAAGGAATAGCGATGACTTATGGAACAGACACCTTCTTCCTCAGGCTTCACACAAGGCTGCAGGGGCGGCCCCAGGTGTGGTGCAGGGGGGGCCCCTACCTCAGGTCAAAGATGGACACCAAGCTGGGCTCGGTGGCTCAGCCTATAATCCCGTGCCTTTGGGAGGCTGAGGTGAGTGTATTGCCTGAGCCCGCGGGTTCGAGACCTGCCTGGGCAACTTGGTGAGACCTCACCTCTACAATAAACCAAAAATTAGCCAGGTGTGGTAGCGTGCGCCTGTAATTATGGCTACTCGGAAGGCTGAGGCGAAAGGATTGCTGGTACCCAGCAGGTCGAGGCTGCGGTGGCCGGGAGTGACCACTGCACTCCAGTCTGGGTGACAGAGTGAGACTCCAACTCAAACCCCCCCCCCAAAAAAAACCAAAGATGGACACTAAGGCCAGATCAGGACGTGGATGGGCAGATGGCCACAAGGCCACTATGAAGGCAAAGTGACCGGCCCTCTACCCTCTTTCAACATTTCTGAACCTGCTCCACAAAGTCTTCTTCTTCTTCAAATAAACCAGAGCCATTCCCAGAAGAAGTGAGCACAAACAGCACTTCCTCCCAGCCCCACCTCAGGTCTGGGTGGCCTTTGCATGATCCAGCTTGGGCTACGCATCTGGGGAGCGCCCAGGCCAAGGGAGGTGAGGGGATGAACTTTAGAGTGGAGGAAACCGAGAGACTCTGCAGCATGCACCTGTTTCTTGTTTATGTTTTTTAAATTGTAGTAAAATATACGCAACCTAGGCCCCCCTTTATCTGCAGTTTCGCTTTCTGTAGTTTCAATTACCTATGGTCAGCCACGATCTGAGAATATTAAATGGAAAATTCTAGAGATAAACAATTCATAAGTTTTAGTTGCCCACCGTTCTGGGCAACTTGGTGAAACCTCCCGCCCTCCGGCTCCATCCCACTCAGGATGGGGATCATCCCCCGTCCGGCGTCTCCAAGCATTGCCCGGTGATCAGTCACTTCGCAGCATATTGGTGATCAGATGGATGGTCACAGGACCACATGCTTGTTCAGGTCACCCTTATTTGACTTAATAATGACCCCAAGCCGGGCTCGGTGGCTCAGCCTGTAATCCTGCGCCTTTGGGAGGCTGAGGTGAGTGGATTGCCTGAGCCCGCGGGTTCGAGACCCGGCTGGGCGGCAAGACCTCATCTCTACAATAAATCAAAAATCAGCTGGGCGTGGTAGCACATGCCTGTAATTCTGGCTACTTGGAAGGCTGAGGCAGAAGGATCGCCGGAGCCCAGCAAGTCAAGGCTGCGGTGGCCGGGAGCGGCCACTGCACTCCAGTCTGGGCGACAGAGTGAGACTCCAACTCAAAAAAAAAAAAAAAAAATGACCCCAGAGTCATTGTCACACGAGTAGCAATGCTGGGAATTTGGATATGCCAAAGAGAAGCGGCAAAGTACTTCCTTTAAGTGAAAAGGTGGAAGTTCTCAATTGAATAAGAAAAAAATAATGTGCTCAACCAGGTACACACAGACATAGCGATGAAAACAACAGACACTAGGGACCCCTAAAGGGAGGAGAGTGGGGGGAGTGTTGAAAAGCTGCCTGTTGGGTACCATGTTCACTGTTTGGGTGTTGGGTTTGATAGAAGCCCAGACCTCACCATCACACAATAGACCCATGTAACAACAACAAAAGTCATGTGCTGTGTTTGCTAAGACCTATAGTAAGAATAAACTTTCATTACAGTATTTTTACTTTTTTTTTTTTTTTAACAAGACAGTACTGCTCTGTTGCCCAGGCTGGTGTGCAGTGGTACGATCATAGTTCACTACAGCCTCTATCTCCTGAGCTCAAGTGATCCTCTTGTCTCAGCCCTCCTGAATAGCTAGGACCACAGGTGTGTGTCACCATGCCGGGCTAATTTTTTTCTTTTTCTTTTTTTTTTGTAGAGATGGGGTGTTGCCCAGGCCGGCTTTGAACTCTTGGCCTCAAGCCATCCACTTGCCCCAGCCTCCCAAAGTGCTGGGGTTACAGGTGTGAGCCACTGCGCCCAGCCAGCTCTCTTATTATTAATCTTTTACTGTGCCTAATTTGTAAATTAAACTTTATCAAAGGTATGTACATGCATATTTAGGAAAAAACGTAGTATTTATAGGATTCAGTACTATTCAAGGTTTCAGACATCCACTGGGGATCTTAGATTGTATCCCCCTGGGATAAGAGGAGGCCACTATTAACATACAATTTACCATCTTAACCATCTTAAAGTGTACAGTTCTATAATATTAAACACATTCACACTGTTGTGCGACCATCACCACCATCCAACTCCAAAATTTTTTCATACTCCCAAATGGAAACTCTGTCCCCATTCAACACTAACTCCCCATTCCCCACCCCGCTCCAGCCCCTGGCAGCCTCCATTTTGCTTTCTGTCTCTACACTGGAGACCACCCGAGGCACCTCACATGAGTGGAATCCCACAGTATTTGTCCTTTTGTGTCTGGCTTATTTCACTCAGCATAATGTCCTCAAGGTCCATCCATGTTGTGGCCTGTGTCAGAATTTCCTTCCTTTTTAAGGTTGAATAATATTCCATTGTATGGATGGGTCATATTTTGTCTGTACATTTATAATCAGTGGGTACTTGGGTTATTCCCACCTTTGGCTATTGTGAATAATGCTGTTATGAACATGGGGATACACGTGTCTGTTTGAGTCCCTGCTTTCAGTTCTTTTGGGCAACCCTCTTTTTCATTTTTTGAGTTGAGATCTCGCTTTGTTGCCTAGGCTGAAGTGCAGTGGCATGATCACGGCATACTGCAGCCTTAACCTCCTGGACTCAGGCGATTCTTCTACCTCTGCCTCCCAAGTAGCGGGGAGTACAGGCATGTACCAGCTCTCCTGACTTATTTTTTGATTTTTTTTTTTTTTGTAGAGACAAAGACTTGCTATGCTGCCTAGGCTGGTCTTAAACTCCTGGACTCAAGCAGTCCTCTCACCTCGGCCTCCCAAATTGCTGAGATTATAGGCATGAGCCACCATGTCTGGTCTGGGCAACCCTTTTTAACAGTCAACATCAGGGTCCTTATCAGAGTTCTCTGATCAGCCCTCCTGGGACCCTTCTCATCCCTTTCCCATATGCCCTGTACCCACTTGAGCTCTTCCTTCACCTGAAAGACAGCCAAAACTGGTACCCACACCACCTCCTCTGAGAGAAAGCCTTCCTAGAGCCCCCATCCCTGCCCCCTGCGATGTTCCTGTCTGACACCTCTGAGTACTTTCCACTTCTCCTCCATCAGCTCACGGTCCAGTCCGTGTGGTGTCAAAATTATCTGCGTCCTTAGCTTAGCTCTCCTATGAGATTCCCGTCTCCTGGTGGGTGGGGGAGTGGCTTCCTCAAGTTTTTCTTGAGTGAGCTGACTATTGTAGAGAAGAGTGATCGATTCCACTTTCATGGAGTGAAAGATGAAAGACTTGTTTTTCATTGCTTCTGAGCCATTATTTCAAAATGGTGTCTACTAGCGACTTGGGAAAATGCCTTCAAGTATATGTAAGCACATACAATGAAGTTTGGATGAAGAATCACCAAAGTACTGACAAAGATGACTTCTTGGGGGACAGGGCTTTCAATGCTGATTCTGCACACTTAAGCTTTTTTTTTGAAATTTTAACCACAAGAATGACTTTATTCAAATGTTAAACAACTAAAAAAATACATGAAGTATATATTAGCATAAAAATTATTTACAACTGGGCTCGGTGGCTCAGCCTGTAATCCCGTGGTTTGGGAGGCTGAGGTGAGTGGATTGCCTGAGCCCGCGGGTTCATGACTCGCCTGGGCAACTTGGCGAGACCTCATCTCTACAATAAATCAAAAAATTAGCCGGGCGTGATAGCGCGCGCCTGTAGTTCCAGCTACTTAGAAGGCTGAGGCGGAAGGATCGCCAGAGCCCAACAGGTCGAGGCTGCGGTGGCCGGGAGCAGCCACTGCACTCCAGTCTGGGTGACAGAGTGAGACTCCAACTCAAAAAAAAAAAAAAATTATTTACAATTCCCACACTAGGAGAAAAGTCACACTCAACAATATAAGACCAAACTGAATTTCTGTTTGCAAGCTGGTGCTGTTTACACAATAGGACAAATATAATCCTACATGCTTAGCTTATTTCATGTGTTCATTTCCCCTGGGGGTCTTTGCTGGCTCTTCCCTATCTTTCCAAGCCTCACTGAGGACCCCCCAAGTCCACCTCTCTAGAGTGGGCATTCTCGGGCTCTCTGCCTTCCACCCTGTGCACCCTATGACACAGTTACCCTTTTGCAAATTTACTGCTTCGTTTCCCACCAGAATGAAGTTCTGCTTGGGTGAGGACCACATCTAGTCATCTGCAGGTCATGGGGGCACTTGGAAGTTTTTGTTGAATGAACAGATATTTTCTGAGGTCATTATTTGTGCAAGACCATTTGCTAGGACATATACAAGATAAATCAGATAGGAGCAATGGGTGCCTAGTGACTTCTTTTTATTGAGATAATTCACGTTACACAAAAGTTACCCTTTGTTTTTTTTTGAGTCAGAGTCTCACTCTGTCGCCTAGGCCGGAGTTGCAGTAGCGTACTCATGGCTACCACAGCCTTGACCTGCTGGGCTCAGATGATCCCTCTGCCTCAGCCTTCCAGGTAGCTGGAACTTCAGGCACGCACCACCACACCTGGCTAATTTTTTTGATTCATTGTAGATATGAGGTCTTGCCAAGTTGCTGGTCTTGAACTCCTGGGCTCAGGAGATCCTCTCACCCCCACTTGCCAAAGTGCTGGGATTACAGGCGTGAGCTACTGCGTCCGGCCCAGAAGTTACCCTTTTAACATGTACAATGCAGTGGCATTTAGTGCATTCATGAAGTTATGTGACCACCATCACTACCTAATACCAGAATGTTATCCTTACTCCCAAAAGAAACCCACACTCATTAGCAGTTACCCCTCAACTTCCCTGCCTCAGCCCCTGGTAACCCCTCATCTGCTTTCTGTCTCTATGGGTTTGCCTTTTCTGAATATTTTATATAAATGGAATCTTACACCAGGTGGCCTTTTGTGACTGACTTCTTTCACTTAGAATTATGTTGTCAGGATTCATCCATGTTGTAACATGCGTCAGTACTTCATTGCCTTATGCAGCTGAACAATTTTCCATTGTATGGATATACCACTATACCACATTTTTTTTTGTTTGTTTTTGAGTTGGCATCTCACTCCATCACCCAGGCTGGAGTGCAGTAGCACGCTCACGGCCATCCACGTCAACCTGCTGGGCTCTGGTGATCCTTCCACCTCAGCCTTCCAAGTAGCCAAAACTAAAGGCGCGTGCTACCACACCCAGCTAATTTTAATTTATTTATTGTAGAGACGAGGTCTTGCCAAGCTGCCTGAGCTGGTCTCGAACCTGCAGGCTCAGGCAATCCACTCACCGTGGCCTCCCAAAGGGCTGGGATTACAGGCTGAACCACTGAGCCCGGCCGTCCCATTTTTAAAAAGTCTAATCATCAGTTGATGGACATATGGATCATTTCTCCTTTGGGATATTATGAATAATGCTGCTATGAACACTTGTGTAAAAGTTATGTAGACAAATGTTTTCTGTTTTCCTGGATATATACCCAGGAGTGGAATTGCTTAGTCATATGTTAAGTCTATGTTTAAATTGCAAGGAACTACCAGACCGTTTTGTGGAATTGGTGGCTCCTTTTTATATCCCATCAGCTGTGTATAAGGGTTCCAATTTCTCTACATCCTCAACAACACTTATTATTCTCCATCTTTTTTATTTTAGCCATCCTGGTGGGTATGAAGTGGTATCTCTTTGTGGTTTGGATTTGCATTTCTGTAGTGACTAATGATATGAAGCATCTTTTCTTTTCTTTTTTTTTTTTTGAGTTGGAGTCTCACTCTGTCACCCAGACTGGAGTGCAGTGGCCGCTCCCGGCCACTGCAGCCTCGACCTGCTGGGCTCTGGCGATCCTTCCGCCTCAGCCTTCCAAGTAGCCGGAATTACAGGCATGCACTACCATGCCCAGCTGATTTTTGATTTATTGTAGAGATGAGGTCTCGCTGCCCAGGAGGGTCTCGAGCCCGCGGGCTCAGGCAATCCACTCACCTCAGCCTCCCAAAGGCGCGGGATTACAGGCTGAGCCACTGAGCCCGGCTGAAGCATCTTTTCATGTGCTTATTGGCCACTTATACGTCTTCACTGGATAACTGTCTATTCAAATTCTTGGCCCATTTTAGAATTAGGTCACTTATCTTCTATTCTTGCATTTTAAGTTTTAAAAAATATTCTTGGTACCAGTCCCTTGTCAGATATACGATTTGCAAATATTTTCTCACAATCTACAGGTTGTCTTTTCACTTTTTTGATAGTGATGGTTGAAGCATAAGAGTTTTTAATTTTTATAAAGTCAAACATCTATTTTTTCTCTGGTTTCTTGTGCTTTTTATGCCACATCAAAGAAAACGGTCTAACTCAAGGGTATGATGATTTATGCTATGTTTTCTTCTTTTTTATTTTTTAAATTATATATATATTTATTTTAAAATTGTGGGGTACAATTAAGGGTTAGGTATACAAATATTCATTATACAGGTACCCTTGTTGATGAGGTGTGCCCCTCCCCTTTAAAGCAGAATTTATTGAGGACAGAAAAGCTCCCACGTGGGAGGGGACCCGAAGGAGTTGCCCTCCTAAGTTTTCTTCTAAGAGCTTTATAGTTTTAACTCTTACCCTTGGTCTTTGATCTATTTTGAGTTAATTTTTGTAGGTAGTATAAGGTAATGGCCTAACTTCATTCTCTTGCATATGGATATCCAATTGTCCCAATACCATTTGTTGAAAAGGCTATTCTTTTCTCCATTGAATTGTTTTGGCATTCTTGTTAGAAACAATTGGCCATAAATGTGTGGGTTTATTTCTGGACTCTCAATTCCATTCCATTGATTAATATGTCTATCCTTATGCCACAACACACCATCTTGATTACTGTAGCTGTGTAGTTTTGAAATTAGGACATGTGAACCCTCCAGCTTTTCTTTTTTCAGTATTGTTTTTGGCATTCTGGATCCTATGCATTCCATATGAATTTTAGGATCAACTTGTCAATATCTGTAAAAAAAAAAAAAAAAGTAGCTGGGAATTGTGTTGAATCTGTGTATCAATTTGGGAAATATTGCTGTCTTAACAATATTAAATCTTCCAATCTATGAACATGGGATGTCTTTCCATATATTTCAGTCTTTCAACAATGTTTGGTAGTCCTAAGTACCCAAGTCTTGTACTTTGTGTGTGTGCATGCGTGTGTGTACTACAAATGAAGTTGTTTTATTAATTTGATTTTTTGATTGTTCATTGCCAGTGTATATAAAAACAATTAATTTTTGTATATTGATCTTATATCCTGTAGCCTTGCTGAATTTTTTATTAGTTCTAGCAGGTTTTTTGTGTGTAGGTGTATATGAATAGTCTACATGCTAGAGCATGTCATTTGCTAATAGACATAGTTTTGCTTCTTTCTTTCATATCTGGTTGCCTTTTATTTCTTAATCTTGCCTAATTGCCCTGGGTAGAACCTCCAGCACAATGTTGAATAGAAGTGGTGAGAGTGACATCTTTGTCTTGTTCTTAATCTTATGGTGAAAAGTTTTCAGTCTTTCACAATTAAATCTGTAAGTTTTTCATAGATACCCTTTAACAGACTGAGGAAGTTCCTTTCTATTTTTAGTTTGGTGAGTATTTTTACCATGAAGTGGTGTTGGATTGGCAAATGTTTTTCTGCATCTATTGAGATGATCGTTTGTTTTTTGCCTTTTGCTTTATTAATCTAGTGTATTACATTGATTGATCTTCATATGTTGAGCCAATCTTGCATTCCTGGAATAAATCCTACTTGGTCATGGTATACAATTCTTCTTATATCTTGTTGGATTTGGTTTGCCTGTATTTTATTGGAGATTTTTTGTGTCTATTCATTAGGGGTTTCGTAAGGATGTAAAGTTTTATTTTCTTGTGATGTCTTTGTCTGGTTTTAGTATTGATAAGTGACTTTTATACAAAGTCGAAAGCGAAGCACCACAAAAAGACTGATGAATGTCTAAGGATTTTGCAAGAGATAAAGGAAAAATCAGCATATACTGGCCCTGCTACATGTCTCAGACACTCTGCTTAGTGGCTTCCCTAAGGATCAAAGGAGAACAACATGGAGGAAGTGGTATTTGAGCCGGGCCTTGGAGAGGAAAACTAGGGAGAAAGAGAGGCAGAAAGGGCAGACCAGAGACAGAGACCCAAGTAAGCAAATCCTGGAGAGAGGAGGTTACGGTATATGGAAAGGAAGTGAGCTGCCAAGCTTACCTGTGGTATAGAGGAGTATGTTAGGAAGTATACTGGGTTGAATAGTGTTCTCCCAAATTCATGTCCACCTGGAACCTCAGAATGCAAGCTTATTTGGAAAGAGAGTCTTTACAGATGTAATTAGTTAAGATAAAGTCATTCTGGATTAGGTTGGGCCCCAATCCAGTGTGTGGTGTCCTTGTCCTAATAAGAAGAGAAAACACACAGAGACCCACAAACAGAGGGAAGAAGGCCACATGATGGCGGAGGCAGAGATTAGAGTGGTACAACTGAAGGCCATGGACTGCCAGTAACTGCCAGAAGCTGCAGAGACACAAGGAAGGAGTCTCCCTTAGACTTTCAGAGGGAGCATGGCCCTGCTGACACCGTGATTTCAGACTTCTGGTATCCAGAACTGTGAGCGAATCCACTTCTCTTGTTTCAAGCCATGCGACTGTGGTCACTTGTACAACGCGTTAGGAAACTCAGATAAGGGGAAGGGGGGGACGATGAGTCAAGGCCAGCTCACGGAGCAGATTCAGTGCCGGACTAAGGACTGGAGCTTTACTGGTTAGCAAGACCTGACCACTGACGATTTCAAAGCCAGGAGCAGGGGCATGGGGAGAAGCAGACACATTTTCAGGGACGTTCTTTTAGAGAAGCAGACACATTTTCAGGGACGTGCTTTTATTTATTTATTTTTTTTTTTTTTTTTTGAGTTGGAGTCTCACTCTGCCGCCCAGACTGGAGTGCAGTGGCTGCTCCCAATCACCGCAGCCTCGACCTGCCGGCTCTGGCGATCCTTCTGCCTCAGCCTTCCGAGTAGCCGGAATTACAGGCTCGCGCTACCACACCCGTCTGATTTTTGATTTATTGTAGAGATGAGGTCTCGCCAAGTTGCCCAGGCAGGTCTCGAACCCGCAGGCTCAGGCAATCCACTCACCTCAGCCTCCCAAGGCACGGGATTACAGGCTGAGCCACAGAAAATAACAAGTGTTGGTGAGGACACGGAGAAACTGGAATCCTTGTGCACTGCTGGTGGGAAAGTAAAATGTAAAAAGCCACTGTGGAAAACAGTACGATGGTTTCTCAAAAAATTAAAAATAGAATTACCATATGATCCAGTAATTCCACTTCCTGGTCTATACCCAAAAGAATCGAAAGTAGGAGCACAAAGATATATTTGTACACCCATGCTCTTAGCAGCATTCTTCACAATAGCCAAAACATAGAAGCAATGCAAGTGTCCATCAACAGATGAATATATTAAACAAAATGCAGTTCACCCTTACAATGGAATATTGTTCAGCCATAAAAAGGCAGGATATTCTGATACAAGCTACAACATGGGTCAACCTTGAGGACATTATGCTCAGTGAAATAAGCTGGTCACAAAAAGACAATACTGTATGATTCTGCTTATATGAGGTTCTTAAGTCAGATTCAGAGACAGACATTAGGTGTTCCTTGGGGCTTGGTGGGCGAGGGCAGTGGAGAGTTATTGTTTAACAGGTATAGAGTTTTAGCTGTGTAAGATCAAAAGAGTTCAGAAGTTGAAAGATGATGATCGTCATATAATATCATAAATGTTTTGAATACCAACAAATTGTACACTTAGAAATGGTTAAGATGGGCTGATCACTGTGGCTCATACCTGTAATCCCAGCACTTTAAGAGACCAAGGTAGGAGGATCACTTGAACCCAGGAATTCAAGACTAGCTTAGGCGATATAGTGAGACCTCATCTCAATAAAAAATAAAAATAGCAGCTGTAGTCCCAGCTACTCTGGAGGTTGAGGCAGAAGAAACTCCTGCGGTGAGCTGTAATTGTGCCACCGCACTCCAGCCTGGGCCACAAAGTGAGACTCCAAGAGGGAGGTGAGGGAGGGAGAAGATTAAGATAATAATTTTGCTAGTAAGTGTATTTTAACACAATAAAAACTGGGAAAATGACTTGTCTGCTGTCGCTCTAGATTAGTTTGCCTTTTCTAGAATTTTGTGTAAATGAAATCATCCAGTATGTGCTCTTTTTTGTCTTGCTTCTTTCACTCCGTGTAATCTTTTTGCAATGTCTCCACACTGTTGTGTATATTCATAGTTTATTCCTTGTTGTTGCTGAGTGATATTCCATTGTATGTATAGACCACAGTTTGATTCTACATATAGCTGTTGATAAACACTATAATTATTTTCCCAAAGTGGTTGTGGTATGTTACATTCTCACCATTAGTGTAAGAGAGCTCCAGTTTCTTCATGTCCTCACCAACACTTGGTATGGTTCATCTTTTTTTATTCTTATTTTTTTTTGAGTTGGAGTCTCACTCCATCCTCCAGGCTGGAGTGCAATGGCACACTCTTGGCCACCACAGCTTCGACCTGCTGGGCTCAGGTGATCCTTCCACCTCAGCCTTCCAAATAGCTGGAACTACAAGTGCGCGCTACCATGCCTGGCTAATTTTTTGAAATATTGTGGAGATGAGGTCTCACCAAGTTGCCCAGGCTGGTCTTGAACCCGTGAGCTCAGACAGTCCTCTCACCTAGGCTTCCCAAAGTGCTGGGATTATAGGCGTGAGCCACTGGGCCTGGCCGATTCATCTTTTTCATTGTGACTATTCTGATAGGTGAGTAGGAATGTCTCATTGTGGTTTCAGTTTGCATTTCCCTGATTACTAATAGTGCTGAGTATCTTTTCTTGTAGCCTTTTGTGTCTGGCTTCTTTCATTTAACCTCATACATTTGAGATTCATCCATACTGTTGTGCGTGTTAGCAGTTTGTTCCTTGTTATTGCTGAGTAGTATGTATTTCATTGCACGCTTGTTTATCCATTAGCCAGTTGAAAGATATTTGTGGTTTGTCTTGTTTTGTTTTTTTTTTAATGATGAGCAAAACTGCTATAAATATTCTCACACAGGTTTTTATTGTGTGAACTTTTTTCACGTCTTTTGGATAAACACCCAGGAGGGGGATTGTTGAGTCATGTGGTGAGTGTATGTTGGCCACAGTCATCTTCAAAGTGGCTCTTTCATTGACGTCCTCCACAATGTACAGGAGCGTCATTGCTCTGCTTCCTGGGCAGTACTAGGCATGTCCGTTTCATTTGTTTGTTTTTTAGTGATTCCCATAGGTGTATTGTGCATCATATCATGTTTCTTTATATGGCATTGTGGTTTTGGTTTGCATTTCTCTAATGATGAATAATATTGAACACCTTTTCTTTTTTTTTTTTTTTTTTTTTGAGTTGGAGTCTCACTCTGTCACCCAGACTGGAGTGCAGTGGCCGCTCCCGGCCACCGCAGCCTCGACCTGCTGGGCTCCGGCGATCCTTCCGCCTCAGCCTTCCGAGTAACTGGAACTACAGGCGCGCGCTACCACAGCTGGCTCATTTTTTATTTATTGTAGAGATGAGGTCTCGCCTAGTTGCCCAGGCGGGTCTCGAACCCGCAGGCTCAGGCAATCCACTCACCTCAGCCTCTCAAGGTGCGGGATTACAGGCTGAGCCACTGAGCCCTGCTTGAACACTGTTTCAGATGCTTATTTGCCATCTGAATATCTTCTTTGGTAAGGGATCTTTTCAACTAATTGCCCATTTTTTGATTGCATTGTTTGTTTTCTTCTTACTGTTTTAAGGATTCTTTATATATTTTGTATATAATCCTTTATCAGATAAGTGTTTTGCAAATACCTTTTCTGAGTCTGTGACTTGTCTTTTTCTTTTCTTTTTTTTTTTTTTTTTTTTGAGTTGGAGCCTCACTCTGTCGCCCAGACTGGAGTGCAGTGGCCGCTCCTGGCCACCGCAGCCTCGACCTGCTGGGCTTCTGCAATCCTTCTGCCTCAGCCTTCCAAGTAGCCGGAATTACAGGCATGCGTCACCACACCCGGCTGATTTTTTGATTTATTGTAGAGATGAGGTCTTGCTGCCCAGGCAGGTCTCGAACCCACGGGCTCAGGCAAATCCACTCACCTCAGCCTCCCAAAGGCGCGGGATTACAGGCTGAGCCACCGAGCCCGGCTGTCTTTTTATTTTCTTAACAGTGTCTTTCAAAGAGCAGAAGTTGTTCATTTTAATAAAGCTTGATTTATCTTTTTTTTCCTCTTACGGTCGCTCCGGCGATCTTTCCGCCTCAGCCTTCCAAGTAGCTGGAACTATAGGTGCGTGCTACCACGCCCGGCTAATTTTTTGATTTATTGTAGAGATGAGGTCTCGCCTGCCCAGGCGGGTCTCGAACCCACGGGCTCAGGCAATCCACTCACCTCAGCCTCCCAAAGGCACGGGATTATAGGCTGAGCCACCGAGCCTGGCTGGATACAAGTTCTTTATTGGGTGTATGTTTTGTGAATATTTTTTCCGAGACTGTGACTCGCATTTTTATTTATTTTTAATAGAGTATTTTGACGAAAAAAATTGTTCTTAATTTTCTAGTATATTAATTATTTCTTTTATGGTTTGTGCTTTTTGTGTTCCATCTGAGAGACCAGGGTCTATTTCAAGGTTGCAAAGGTTTTTTTTTTAATGGGTTTTCCTGCAAGTTTTATAGTTTAGGTTTTACATCTAGGTCTGTGATTCATTATGAGATAATTTTGGGGTATGATGTGGGTTGATGTTAATTTTTTTCATACAAACATCCAGTTGATTCAGCATCATTTGTTGAAAAGTCATCCTTTCTCCACTGAATTGCCTTTGCATTTTTGTCGATAATCAATTTATATTTCTGGACTCTATTATTATTATTATCATCATCATCATCATTATCATGTTCCACGGTTTATTTGTCTAGTTGTATTTTCTTTTTTTTTTTTTTTTTTTGAGTTGGAATCTCACTCTGTCGCCCAGACTGGAGTGCATGGCCACCGCAGCCTCAACCTGCTGGACTCCGGCGATCCTTCTGCCTCAGCCTTCCAAGTAGCTGGAACTACAGGCACACGCTACCATGCCCGGCTAATTTTTGATTTATTGTAGAGATGAGGTCTCACCAAGTTGTCTCGAACCCGTGGGCTCAGGCAATCCACTCACCTCAGCCTCCCAAAGCACGGGATTACAGGCTGAGCCACCAATCCCAGCTGTCTGGTTGTATTTTCACCAGTACCAAGTTCTCCTGTTTATGGTAGCTTTATACCAAAATCAACTTCTCCAACCTTCATTTTCTTTTTTTATAGTTGCTCTGGCTACCCTACCTCAAAATTTTAGAGTCAGCTTGTCAATTTCTACCAAAAATTCCTGCTGGAATTTTTATTGGGATTGGGTTGAATCTACAGATCAGTTTGGCAAGATCACCATCTTTGAGCTGGAGTCTCACTCTATCGCCCAGGCTGGAATGCAGTGGCACAGTCACAGACACCCCAGCGTTGACCTGCTGGGCTCTGGCGATCCTTCCGCCTCAGCCTTCCGAGTAATCGGATCTACAGGCAAGTGCTACCATGCCCCGCTAATTTTTGATTTATTGTAGAGATGAGGTCTCACCAAGTTCCCAGCCTGGTCTCGAACCTGTGGGTTCAGGCAATCCACTTGCCTCGGCATTCCAAAGTGCTGGGATTACAGTGTTGACTGTTTTAGTCCATGGCATTGACTGGAAGTGCAGAAGCAAGCATTAGTATCTTGTTCCTGCTCTTCAGGGGGAAAAGTTCAGTCTTTTCCCAATAAGTACGATGTTACCTATAGAATATTTGTAGGTGTCCCTCATCAATTTGAGGAGATTCCCTTCTATTCCTGGTTTGTAAACAATTTGGATCATAAGTGAGCACTGACGTTTTGTCATATACTTTTTCTGCATCTAATCATGTAAGTATTTTGGGGGGATACCTCTGGTTGTTTCCTTAGAAATATTTCTTAGAAATGAAAATAAAGAGTCAAAATGTATAAACGTTCTTAAACTTTTTGCATCCTATTTCCAAATTGCCATGCAGAGAAATTTAGCCAATTTATATTTCCCTCCAAACCATGCAAGAGTGACTGTGTCCCCAAACCCTTGCCTACATACACTAGATTTTAAAATGTTTAAATTGCCACCAATTTCATAAGCCTCCTCCCAAATGTCATCTTCTTTCCATTTGCATTTATTTCACAACTCTGGACTTGCAAATTATATTGGTTATTTGTATTTATTCTCAAGTAAATTGTTTTTCCTTTTTTTTTTTTTTTTGCCAGTTTTATATTGGGCATTTATTTTTGATTTACATACTTTTTAACATATTAAAAAATGAATCCTTATCATATATATATCTGTTTGTTCTTTGGCTTTTCTTTTTGCTTTGTTGGGTTTTTAAAAATTAGATTTTATAGCCGGGCTCGGTGGCTCAGCCTGTAATCCCGTGCCTTTGGGAGGCTGAGGTGAGTGTATTGCCTGAGTC
>NW_007245864.1:104566-108612 GCF_000164805.1 Carlito syrichta | reverse complement strand
CGAGTGAGACTCCAACTCAAAAAAAAAAAAAAAATTAGACTTTATATTTTTGAAGTAGTTTTAGGTTCACAGTAAAATTGAGTGGAAAGTGCAGACAGTTATCCTACAGCCCAGCAACCAGCTTCCTCACTGTCAGCATTCTCTACCAGAGGGTACCTGTGTTGGGATCCATGAATCTTCACTGACATGTCATTATCACTTAGAGTCCATCGTTGACATTAGGGTTCACTCTTGGTGTTGTGCATGAGTTTCAACACATGCATAATGATACACGTCCACTGTTTTAGTATCATACAGGCTAGTTTCACTGCCCTGAAATCCTCTGGGCTCCACTTGCTCATCCCTCCCTCCCCAATCCCTGATAACCACTCATCTTGACTATCTCAAAACTTCTGCCTCTTCTAGAACACAATATAATTGGAATCACAGAGTATATAGCCTTTTCAGACCGGCTTCCTCCACTAATATGCATTTAAGTTTTCTTCATGTTTTCTCATGGCTTGATAGCTCTTTTCTTCTTCTTTCAGTCAGAGTCTCACTTTGTCACTCTCTTCCGGGCTCAGGCAATCCTTCTGCCCCAGCCTCCTGAAAAGCTGAGACTAGGGGCACAGGCCATCACAACCCACTCATATTTTTTATTTTTTGTAGAGACAAGGTCTCGCTGTGTTGCCCAGGCTGATCTTGAACTCCTAGGCTCAAGCAGACCTCCCACTTCAGCCTCTCAAAGTGCTAGGATTACAGGCATGAGCCACCATGCCCAGCTCATTTCTTTTTTTTTAGCTGGAGTCGCACTCTGTCGCTCAGGCTGGAGTGCAGTGGCATAATCATGGCCACCGCAGCCTTGACCTGCTGGGCTCCGGTGATCCTTCCACCTCAGCCTTCCAAGTAGTTGGAACTACAGGCACGAGCCACCACATCTGGCTAATTTTTTAATTTATTGTAGAGATGAGGTCTTGCCATGTTGGCCAGGCTGGTCTCGAACCCCTGGGCTCAGGCAATCCTCTCGCCTCAACCTCCCAAAGTGCTGGGATTTTAGGCTTTAGCCACGTGCCCAGCTCATTTCTTTTTTAAGGATGAATAATATTCCATTGTCTGGATGTACCACAGTTTACTTAAGTTCATTTATCAATTCACTACCAAAGGACATCCTGGTTGCTTCCAGGTTTTGGCAATTATGAGGCTCCACCAAAGGGTGGCATTATTTTCAGGCTCCTCCCACATCCTTCTCACCTACATACCGAACACCCCACGCCCACCTTGCTCCTCCAGGACCCGCATGACCCTCCCGGCGTGCTGTGTCTTGCTCACAGATGAGCAGGCCAAGGTTCCCAGAAATCAGATAGAAGATGGAGACTCACTTTGGCAGAGTCATGGCTAGGAGGCCCCCTGCCCCAGTGCTGTGGCCCCACTGGTCCCCTGGAAGGGAAGGAACCAATTTCAAACCAGGAAAGAGTCAGAGAGAGAAAGAGAGACAGAGGCACAACACCACACACCTTCCTCCGACAACATGCCTCCAGGCAGAAGTCTGCTTAGCCCTCTCACAACTCCTTAGGGGACAATTATTTGCATTAATTAATTGATTGATGCATTAATTCAAGACATTATGCTGAGAACCCACAGCTGGGTTTCCATTGACTTTTTGTTCAACCAACTCAAAGGCTCAGGATGAAGTAAGGCAAGAGCAAACTTAGAGGTTTGGATATTTTAAATAATGCTAAAATCTGCACCACCTCCCCCCACCTTGACAACCACAACTCAGAATGTTTGCAGGCTTCTTCTTCCCCCCTCAAGCTAGCTCTGAAAACCGACACATCCAGTATGTATCAGTTGTCAGTTGTCTACGGCTGTGTAACAAACCACCCCACACTTAGCAGCTTGAAACAACCACCTTTTCTCTGCTCACAGGCCTTCAGTTTGACTGAGCATGGGCAGGCTGTTCTGCTGGGCTCCCTGGGGCTTACTCTGGTGGCTGCAGTGGCCATCTGCACTGGGGAATGGCCTCTGTTCACAGGTACAGCGGGCTCTGGTGCTGTCCACTGAGTGTCTCTCTCATGATCTCTCATCTCTTTTGCCTAGCCTGTGACGAGAGAAAGTGCAGAAGTTACCAGGCTCCCTGAGGCTCAGGCCCCGGAACTCATACACCACCACCTTTGCTACATTCCACTGGTCAAAATAAGGCCCATGCACATTCAGGGGTGGGGACACAGATGCCACTCTTGATAAGACAAACTGCAAAGAATTTGAGGCCATTTTAAATCTACAACCCTTTCGCTCAGCTCTGGGGGCTTACAGGGCAAGGAGCAGCTGACATAGGACAGAAACAAGGGACTTCCCCAGGGCCTGATTCCATCTTGGTTTTGGGCTTGTTTTTAACGTCAGGGTCGCTGCCTCAGCCAGGAACTCCACCCGCCATGACTTTGTGCAGGATACTTGAGCTCTGAGTTCCCCTTTCCTAAAGCACGATGTTAACAGCATGGGCCTCAGGGCTGTTTCAAGGATCGACCCACAGAACTTGTGCTGGGGTGAAGAGTGTCCCCCAAATCCATGTCCATTGAAACCTCCCCATGGAACCTTATTTGGATACAGAGTCTTTTCTTTTTGAGTTGGAGTCTCACTCCATCGCCCAGGCTGGAGTACAGTGGCATACTCATGGACACCCCAGCGTCAAACTGCTGGGCTCCCATGTTCCTTCCGCCCCAACCTTTCAAGTAGCTGGAACTACAGGTGCACGCTACCATGCCCGGCTAATTTTTGATTTATTGTAGAGATGAGATCTCCCTAAATTGCCCGGGTGGGTCTCAAACCCGCGGGCTCAGGCAATCCACTGGCCTCGGCCTCCCAAAGTGCTGCGATTATAGGCTGAGCCACCAAGCCCGGCCGGAAACAGGGTCTTTTTAGATGTAATCAAGTTAAGATGAGGTTAACCTACAGTGGAGAAAGAACCCATTTTCTGTGTTTTGCTGGGATCTTGCTGACTTCTCTTGTTCATTTCTGTTTTTGCCTTAAGCAATTCCTCAGAAAATGACAGAAACTAAGAAATGCCCCATTTCTTAAAGTGTAACATCTTCTAGTTCTATCTCTAAGACACTTTTAACTTAATATAAGCATCCTGGGAGTTATCGCCTGAATAACCCATCCTTAATTTTAATGCATCACACATAATTTTATGAACAAGTCAAATTATTTGCAGCATGTATGAATATTCTTGAAACCAAATCGCATAAAAAGATAACACAAAATAAAAAAGATACATATCCTTATTTTCTCCAGAGCTTATTTTCTTCAAAAAATTCTTTTTGGAGTTGGGGTCTCACTCTGTTTGCCCACTCACCGTGGCCTTGACTTCCTGGACTCAGGTGATCCTTCCGCCTCAGCCTCCTGGATATTTAGGACCTCAGGCGCCAGCCAGCACATCTGGTTACTTTAAAAATTTTTTATGTGGAGACAAGATCTCTACTGTGTTGCCCAGGCTAGTTAGTCTCTGAACTCCTGGGCTCAAGCAATCCTCCTGCCTCTGCCTCCCAAAGTGCTGGGATTACAGTCGTGAGCCAGAGCACCCAGCCCTAAAATCCTTTTCTATGACTTCAAAATTCCCAGACACTTTTTGCATTTTCATTCCAGGCTGGGTATTAAATGACGTGTGCTCTGGGCAGAGCCAGTGCTGGGAGCTGGGGATGCTGAGGCCGCAAGATGTAGCCCACCAATCAGACCAAGTCCTACGTGACTGCACAGGGTAGTAGTATCTGCTCAGACAGGCCTCAGATAAACAGAGAACTGAGGCCTCCATCAACTCTGCTCCAGTTTGAACCCCAGCTGTAGGCCCCAAGCACAGTGTCTTGAGTAAATGAATCAATCCATTAATTAATGCAAATGATTTGCCCCTAAGGAGTTGTGAGAGGGGGTTAAGCAGACTTCTGCCCTGAGGCATATTGCCAGGGGAGGGTGTGTCACGGCCCCTCTCTCAGGGACTCTCTCTCCTGGTTTGGAATCGGCTCCTGCTCCTTTAAGGGGACCAGTAGGGCCACAGCACGGGGGTGGGGGTGGGG
>NW_007245864.1:67117-104546 GCF_000164805.1 Carlito syrichta | reverse complement strand
GGGGGTGGAAAGGGAACTTCAGCCCAGGACACTGCCAAAGTGAGCTTCCATCTTCTATCTAGTTTCTGGAAACCTCGACCAGCCTGATAGAGTGAGCAGGACGCAGGGTGCTGGGAGCTTTTTTTTTTGAGTTGGAGTCTCACTCTTGTTACCCAGGCTGGAAGGCAGAGGCACGCTCACGGCCACTGCAGCCTCCACCTGCTGGACTTAGGTGATCCTTCTGCCTCAGCCTTGCAAGTAACTAGAACTACAAACGCTCACCACCATGTCGGGCTAGTTTTTGTGATTTATTGTAGAGACAAGGTCTCACCAAGTTGCCCCGGCTGGTCTCAAACCCACCGGCTCAGGCAATCCTCTCGCCTCGGCCTCCCAAGTGCTGGGATTACAGACTAAGCCACCGTGCCCAGCCTGCTGGGAGCTTTTTAAGATCCATCTGGGTGTCTTCGGTGTGGTAAGGACAGGAGAGGAGGCTGGAGACGATGTCACCCTTTGGTGGCCCCTCTCCCTGGGTTGCACACTGAGCACAGGCTCCCTGAGCCGCCATGGGCCCCTGGGTTCATAAGCAGACTATGAGTGGTGGTATAAAGTGATTGTGGCTGGGCTGTCCTCACACCTGCGTCCTGCCTCGTGTTTTAAACTGTGGTTTCCTAGTGCAACCTGGTCGGGGACTCCCTGCGAAGACGTGGGCGAATCCTCAGCTTTCTGGGAGCCTCGTTCGTTGCTGAGCTGCAACAGTTCACATTGCCTACCCACCTGCTTGTTTGTGTCTAGTTTTACCTGCTTCTGCATCCTCTGACGGTCCAGGTACCCCCAGCAAGGGTAGGACCTGGCTCAAATGATTTCCTTAGACAGGCAGGGAAGAAAAGCCATGAGCCACACACAGGCCCTGTGTTGTTCCCAAAGCAGCAAAGGGTCCTAAAAAGACCAGTCTTTTTTTGTTTGTTTGTTTGTTTGTTTTGTGAGTTGGAGTCTCACTCTGTCACCCAGACTGGAGTGCAGTGGCCGCTCCAGCCACCGCAGCCTCGACCTGCTGGGCGCTGGCGATCCCTCCGCTTCAGCCTTCCAAGTAGCTGGAACTACAGGCGCGCGCTACCACGCCCAGCTAATTTTTTGATTTATTGTAGAGATGAGGTCTCACCAAGTTGCCCAGGCGGGTCTCGAACCTGTGGGCTCAGGCAATCCACTCACCTCAGCCTCCCAAAGTGCTGGGATTACAGGCTGAGCCACCGAGCCCGGCTTCTTTTTTTTTTTTTAAATATGAGTTCTCACTCTGTTGCCCAGGCTGGAGTGTAGCAGCACAATCAGTGCTCACCGCAACCTCGACCTCCTGGACTCAGGTGATTCTTCTGCCTCAGCCTTCCAAGTAGCTAGAATTACAGGCACACGCCACCACTCCCAGCTGGTTATTTTATTTTATTTTGTAGAGATGATACTTCACTATGTTGCCCAGACTAATCTTGAACTCCTGGTCTCAAGTGATCCTCCCACCTCGGCCTCCCAAAGTGCTGGGATTACAGGTGTGAGCCACCGTGCCCAGCCTAAAAGGCCAGTTTTTCTTTCTGAGGAGGTTCCAAGTTAGGAGGGACTGTGTTTGAGCCATCCAAAGGAGCTTTATCGAGAACTGATGCCCACTCCAGAAAGATGCACCTCTAGATTAATCACCTCTGACACTTTTATATTATGGGATCATCAGGACAGCAGGTGGAGAGAGTGCAGCCGCATCTCTGGAGGGCACCACCATGGGAGTCCAAACTCACTCTTGCCTTGACTCAGATTACATTTGAGCAGACATTTGCTAGACTGTTAAACCTCAAGAGACAGGATTTAACCTGTGGTGTGGCTGAATCCATGTAACAAAATAGTTTGCATGGGGAATGTAACAAACTTACGAATATTAAAAAAAAATAGCAGAATAAATGGGGTTGTATTGCCGAATTTAGAGGCTGTAAAATGTGCTGGTGAGAACATAAGCCCCCAAAGCTTGGATTTTAATCTCAGTCTCACCACCTGCTAGCAGTAGGACCTTGGGCAAGTTACTTAGCCTTTCTGAGCCTCAGTTTCCTCTTCTGTACAATGGGGGTAATACCACTACTAATTTCATAGGATTTTGTGAGGATTATATGTAATAGAAACACATGGGACGTCATTAACCCAGGACCTGGCCCTTACTGTTTTAATAAATGTGCACTATCATTATTAATAGTATTCATAACCCAAATGTTTCCTCATCGAACCATAAACTGAACCAATATTTTTTCAGGAACATTGTGAACCAGTTTAGCCAAAGCAGAAGCCCCATTCTATCTAAAATGGTCACAAAATAGCTACCCTTAGCAAATAAACCCAGAGGACCAGGCCCCACACTCTTAAGTAAACAAAGCCTTGTATTATCCTTACTTTATCCAAGAGGAAGCAAAGGCTCAGAGAGGCTTGGTAAGTTGGCTAAAGTCACACATCGAGAAACCCCTGTCAGTGTGACCTTGACTGTCATTACAATGGCTGACTGCCTCTGTGGAAGTGGAATGGAATCTGATCGTGAAGGTGCTTTCCTGTCCAAGTTGAAGTATAACTGTGGGTGACTAGCAATGGGACACATTCACTCGTTCATTTATAGGTGTTTATGGGAGCTCGCTATGCCTGGCATTTCAGTCGTGTCTGTCAGGGTGTGTTTAAGCTTGCCGTGTATGTTTATTTATTTATTTTTTTGAGTTGGAGTCTCACTCCATCACCCAGGCTAGAGTGCAGTGGCACGCTCACGGCCACCCCAGCGTCAACCTGCTGGGCTCCGGCGATCCTTCCACCTCAGCCTTCTGAGTAACCAAAATTACAGGCGCGCACTACCACACTTGGCTAATTTTTAAAATTTATTGTAGAGACGAGGTCTTGCCAAGTTGTCCGGGCTGGTCTCGAACCCATGGGCTCAGGCAATCCACTGGCCTCGGCCTCCCAAAGTGCTGGAATTACAGGCACCGCGTATGTTTAAATGGCTTCATATCCACACACCCCCCCACGACTCTACGGCTCCCCAACCGGGCCCCCCAACCCTCCCCTCCCACTGGCGAGGCCGAGAGATGTGTGGCCATCACATGACTTGCTCCACCAGCCCCCCCACCAGCTCAGACGCCAGCCTGCGGTTCCCGGACAGCAACGGCCTTCTGCAGACCCCACGCTGGGACGAGCCACAGCGGGTGTGCGCCCTGGAGCAGATCTGCGGTGTGTTTCGCGTGGACCTGGGACACATGCGCTCTCTCCGCCTTTTCTTCAGGTGAGAAGCATCTCCCGGCGCTTCCTGGGAGCGACCTATGAGGTCTTCCCAGCGGGGTTTTGGTCGGGCCCCCGGATGCGGGCCCTGGCTGGTCTGGCCAGTGTTGGTCTTCCTAGACCTCTGCCACCTCCCTCGCTGAGCCAATCAGCAGCAGTTTCCACTGTGGCCACCCCACAGTAATTGGCCCCGGGGAGCTACCCAACTCCCTCCTCCACCTGCAGGGTGATGGTAGGCAGCCATTGCTTGGGACTCCTCCACCTGCAGGGTGATGGTAGGCAGCCATTGCTTGGGACTCTGGCTTGGGGGAAGAAACCAAACCAGGGTGACTGCAGACAGTAGCAGCGGGAAACCGCTCTGATCACTGGTGAGACGCTCGCAGCTCAACCAGTCGTGTGCGGGCCAGGCCATGGCTTTCTGGTGGGAGGCTGTCATCTTTTGTGATGAGTGGGCTGTCCCTAGCTTCCTGCCCGTATTTCTTGCATCAGATCTCATCTCCTTATAGTCAGGGCAACCCTGAAAACAGACACATCCCATATGTATCAGTCGGGTCAAACAACTGATGAGTCCAGAGCCACTCCCAGGCCCAGGGCCACGTTTCAGTCTTTCCTCCCAGGGCATCCAGGGCTGGCCTGACTTATGGATGTTGATTGAGTTTCCCAGGAGGGTTCTCCCAGCAAGCCACCAACACAAGTTGGAGAACCTCCGTGAGGTTCTCTTAGCATCGGTCCCGCCGTGGCTCAAAACCAGATTCCAGCTAACACAGGCACCCACATCCACCCCCGGATCCCCTAGACAGCACGGCCCGTGGGGTCAGGCAGAGGGTGGTGGAGAGAAGGGTGCTCTAGCAGGTCTCCAGAGAGGAGCGACAGGGTTCCCGAGGAGAAAACTGTTTTACCTTCATCAGCAAAGTGGGTGATGGTTTTTGTTTGGGTGCAATTCTGTCCCCTCGCACCACCGGCCAAACCCCACGCGGACTCACTGTTTCCTGCCTCTGAGGTCGGGGACAGTGGCCTCTGATTATACTTGGAAATAAAGACCCGTGTTTGCATATAAATGGGGCTTTTCTCTTCCCCCTCCAATGGCTCTTCAGCGATGAGGCCTGCACCAGCGGTCAGCTGGTCGTCGCCAGTCGGGAGAGCCAATACAAGGTTTTCCACTTCCACCACGGTGGCCTGGACAAGCTGTCGGATGTGTTTCAGCAGTGGAAATACTGCACCGAGACGCACCTCAAAGATCAGGTAGCCCCTCAAACACTGGTGCTGCCCCAGGGGGTAGGGCTGGAGTCCCCACGCCAGAAGACACCAGGCTGCTGACGCTCCCCGCAGGCCCCCTGGAGGCCCTGCACCTCTCCAGCGGGTCTCTCTCCTCCTGGGTCCTGTGTCTGGGGTCTCTGGATCTGAGGGCTCACAGGGTGTGACCTGTGGTGTCTGGGTGGCTGACAGAGCAGCAACTTTGGGTTTGAGACATGTGCCCAGGGGTTTTTGTAAAGTCAGTGCTGTGCACTTGAAAAATCATGTTTTGACAGGATTTCCTGCCATATTTTGCTCAATCTACATACAAATGTAATAAGAGCTCTTTAATTATCTGTTTAAGATACTGTATGTGCTTATTAGGAACGGGGCTGACTTTAAAATTCCCTTCCTTCCCACAGAGCCTCCTGCTGGCTTCCCTTATTACAGTAGCATGGCTTTTTTTTCCCCCTACATTGAACAACCTTTGATTTTTGAATTAAATGTCAGCTGCAGTTTTGCCCTGGATTCGTGACTGCTCGCGGAGACAATCTGACAGGCTGGCTCCCTGCTCGCAGAACAGCGATCCCTTTGTATGTGGCCAATCACATGTAATTTATTGCAGACCCTCCCGGCAAAGGGAAGTTAGGCCGAATGAGGCATTAATTCCGTTTTTTTTTTTTTTGCGGCTGGGGTCGGGGAGGGAGTGGGGGCGGTGTCCCAGTGGGCCGGGTAGGAGGGAGCAGCGAAGGGAAACCGATTTTAAGATGAAGGTATTTTCATTTTAATTGCGCCTAATTACACTTGCCATTTAGGGGTTTGTATGCAGGGACAGCCCCGTCCCCTCCTTTCAGAAGAGAGCGAGGCTTTTAAATCCTGGGAAAATCGTCCCTGGCTCCCGAAGCCACGGGCGTTTGAGACACTCACCTTTGCCCAATTTTCCTCCCGTCCGGCAGGTCGCCCCTGAAAAGACGTGCATGCAGTTCTCCATCCGACGCCCCAAGCTGCCGTCCTCCGAGACGCACCCCGAGGAGAGCATGTACAAGAGGCTGGATGTCTCCGCCTGGCTCAACCACCTGAACGAGCTGGGCCAGGTGGAAGAGGAGTACAAGCTTCGGAAGGTGAGGACCGGCCGGGAACCAGGAGCTAGCTAGCAGGCAGGAGGGCCGGGGCCTGGCTGCCAGCCTGCACCCACAGGCCACCTCCTCTGGAGGGTCCTGTTCCCTTGTGTGAGGTTCCATGTGAACACGCCGATAAAGCAATCAAAGCTGCTGCCTTGAAAAAGGGGGAAAAAAACAACAACTCCGGAGCGGGTTTGGGGGATACCATGTCAGCCTGCATAGAAGGGTTTGCAGTGAAATGCAACATTTCCAAAACCAGGGATTAGGCCATGACGTGAGAACGACACGTTAATCTGAACGCCACCCCAGGGGGGGCATTGACATTGAAATGAGCCGGGTTTGTGTCCTGTATGGGAATTGAGGGCCAGTGCTTTCCCCTTGTAAACATGTGCAAATTGCAGAGATCTGAATCCAGGCACACCAAAGCCACCAAAACACACATCTCTGGGGACCGGGGGTTTCTTTGAGCCGCCCTATTTTATCCCCTCCCCAACTTCTGCCGCTTCCTCCAGGCCATTTTCTTTGGCGGCATTGATGTGTCAATCCGGGGGGAGGTCTGGCCCTTCCTGCTGCGCTATTACAGCCACGAGTCCACGTCCGAGGAGCGGGAGGCGCTGCGGCTGCAGAAGCGAAAGGAATACGCAGAGATCCAGCAGAAAAGGTAACGCCGGGACCGGCCCGGCCCACCCCACCGAGCCGCGGAGGAAAATGTCATTTGAAAAGGCAATTTGAGGTGCAATTCAGCATTGATAATATGTTTCGTGACCCATAGTTTCTTTGGAAAATGGGTCTCCCAGGAACGTGAGCGGTAGGGCAGGGTAAGTGCAGTCATTATGCCAAGCACTCGGGCCTCGGAACTGCGGCGCTCGTTAGCTCACATGTCAAGGTTTTAGGAGCCTTGTTCAGCAGACTTAACTAGGCGCTGAGGCCCAGCTGCTGCAGGCCAGGCTGGGAACGGGGCCTCGAGGGGCAAAGGGAGTCAGTTGGGACCGCCCGGTCCCCTTAGGCTCCACTAGCCTGGGGCTGGGGTCTGGCACTGTGGCCAGCTCCTCTTCCTGGGCTGTGCTCAGCTCCCATCCAGGATGCTGGGCTGGGGCTAAGGCCTCAGTACCCACTGGGCTGCAGCCTGCTGGCCTCTCTGGGATACTGGGGCCTGGAAGACCGAGTCAGTGTCAGGGGAAGGGCTTGGGCACATACCACCCACTCATGTTAGGGGTGGGAAGCCTGTGGCTGCCAGCGACAGCCACACCCATTCCCATCCAGGGGACAGAGGTTGAAGGGAAGGCCCCTTCCTGCAGTATGTGTGCTGTTCACTGACCACACTGGGTGGGTGCTCTATTCCACACAGGCTCTCCATGACTCCAGACGAGCACACAGCCTTCTGGCGCAATGTGCAGTTCACTGTGGACAAAGACGTGGTGCGCACGGACCGGAGCAACCAGTTCTTCCGAGGCGAAGACAATCCGAATGTGGAAAGCATGAGGTACTCCCTCCCAGGCCAGCAAGCTTCCCCACCTGCAAGACTTCGAGCCTCACCTGATCCCCCAGGGCCTCTGTTGACCTACTGGGAAGTAGACAGGCCCCTCAGCGACTTTCTGCAGGGGCTTCTTCCAGGTTCATATATCAAGGCCCAGAAGTGGAAGATAAGCTATTCATGAGCCGCTTTGATTGGCATCTCATGACCGGAGCATCCTTGGGGAACCACATGGGGCCCTCCCAAAGGTGCCAGCAAAGCCCCTCTATTCCGTGGCTCACACCAATCATGGAAGAGCCTCCCGTGAGTCCCCTCCATCTCCCCGTGGGTGGTCCCTTAATGATAAAGCCACACAGAGCCAGAGGCTGGCATCTCTGACATTCTGCTGCCACCTAGCAAATAACTGCCCCCAAATTAGCAGCCCATAAACATGTCCCTGCCAGCCCACCCTTTGTCACAGGCAGTCAACCCTTAAAGGCAGGCCCGCGTCCTGCTCTCCCCCTGCTCTCGAGGGTCTGTGTTCTTCCTCACGCCCTTTTGCAAAGTGAGGGTCTGTGTGTCTGGAACCTGAGCTTCGGCTCTGAGCTACCTCCCCGACCACAAGATCAAGGCAAGGGGCAGGCAGCCAGGGTCTCCAGCCTGGGTTTCTGCGGGCCATCACCCTCTGTTGTCTCCACTGCCTGGCCAGGAGGATTCTGCTGAACTATGCTGTGTACAACCCGGCCGTTGGCTACTCCCAGGGCATGTCAGACCTGGTGGCGCCCATCCTGGCTGAGGTCCTGGACGAGTCGGATACCTTCTGGTGCTTTGTTGGTTTGATGCAGAACACGATCTTCGTCAGCTCTCCTCGAGATGAGGACATGGAGAAACAGCTGGTGAGACTCAGGGGGATGACTGCGTGTTGAAGGGACCGAGACAGCTCGCGCCGCCCCCTCCTCCTACTGCCGAGGTCTCTGGCTTGGCCGCTGTGGTTCAGTGAGCAGCAGAAACGACAGGACAGGAGTTGCTGATGGGATATGGGGGTCTTAGCCCTGGCAGCCAGGAAAGGGCCAGCTGCTTCTAGGAGAGATGCCACTTCCCGGTCTTTGGAGAGAGTGCCACTCACACTCCCCATGGAGGTCCCTTGCCCGCGACCTCCCACCTGCCTGCATGTTACAGCCCAGCCCAGGCTTCCTGGCAGGGCAAGGAAGGGGCGATCCCATCACAGCTGACCCTGTGCTTTGTCAAATGGGTTCTCAGGTGTGTCTGGGCAGCTCTCAACAGAAGGCCAATACCACCGAGGCTCCCAAGTGGGGACTGGAACAGGAGGGGCTCCTGATGCCACCCTGAGACCCCCTGGGGAAGTTTCCACCTCCCATCCCGAGGACAACTGGCCTTTCCTGGAGTGCCAGCTGGATCAGCCTCACGTAGACCAGGCAGCACTGAATGTTGGCGGAGGGGCCAAGCCCAGCTAGGTTGAGCCAGGCACTCCATTCACTGTTCTCACCTTGTATCACCTGTCTGTACCAAGCACCTGCCAGGTGCCATCATGAGCACTGGGATGTGGGCCTGGATGCCGGGTGCCATCGTGAGCACTGGGAGAAAGCTGGGCCTGGAAGCTGGCAGTGCGAGCAGAAGCTCCCCGGGATGCCAGGAGAGCAATACAGAAGATCCCTGGGAGGCAGGAGGGCCCTGAACTGGCAGTCTGAGCAGAGGAAGCTGGCGCTGGGGGAGGGATGCAGAGGGTGCTCATGCTAGACAGAAGGCTCTGCATGGGGGCCGGCTCCAGGGCACGTGGGGGCTGGCCCTGAGTGTCGCCGAGGCTGGACTGAGCAGAGCATTCTGGGTGGTGACACTGAGTGACTTGGTCTTGCTGGACCAGGCCTGTTATATGCAGTGAGGGTGGAGCTGAGCGGAGGCCCTCGAAGGCCAGGCCCACAGAGCGTGTTCTTTAGACTAACTGTGGGGGCATACTGGCAACTAGCAGGACAGCTGAGCACAGCAGAGGATTTGAGGCCATGGGAAGCTGAACTGAGTGGTAAAGGCACTTGGTGAGGGGTGGGAATGGGGCATCCATGAGGGAGTCAGCTGCAGGTGTGGACTTGACCCTGCTGTGGGCAACGGGACAGAGAACTGGCTAGTCAGGAAGGATTCTCAGAACCCATTTCTATGAAGGGCTGTAGTGGCTCCAGTGCTCTGTTGTGAGAACAATGGGCTACTTGTGTGGGAAGGGGACATGTGGCCCCGAGCCCTGCTTAGGACCCCTTTAACTGCGATCTAACCCCACCTCAGCCGTGGGCTGACCCAGCCGAGCAAGCCCTGTCTGCGTCATCCGCGTTGGTGTGATGTCAGGTTTCCACGGTGCCTGGGAGGCAATTACAGGGTCTGACGCCATTCGCCCCTGACAGCTTACGGCAGGACACAGCCGGATGACTCATTAACTGTTGGAGATTGATTTTCCAACGGCATTGGTTAAGTCAGCGGCCCGAGCTCGGGTGCTGCCAGAAATAACCCTAATCTTGTCCCACGCACGTCACTGGGCGGTGACCTTAGTCACAGGAATCGGGTGTCCCGGGGCTCAGACATCAGCTCTGGGAGATGATGGATCTTGGTGATTGGAGCAGAAAGGGACTGAGTCAGGGCCCACAGATGCTTGGGCTCCCCTTGCCAGGAGGGGTGGGCGCTGAAAACAGCCCCCGAGTGTCTGCTGAGGCTGAGGAGTCTTCCCAGCTGGGGAATGGCTTGCTCAGCCTCCCACCATAGGGTACAATGCTCTGCCTTGCCCTGGGCCATGCCACAACCCTGGGGCAGTCTTAAATCTGGAACAAACTGGCAAAGACAGGTATGAGCCCGATCTAGCAGAATAACATAAGAGGTGGCAGACATATATAGAGGCAGAGACCTCGCTGTGTGCTTCCCAAGGTGGGGGTGTCCTGAGGAAGGGCCCCAGTTGGAGTGAGCTTCCTGGGCAGGCAGAAAGGCCACGTGAGGGCTGGGGGCTGATGCATCCTGGCCTCGCCTTCAGCTGTATTTGCGGGAGCTGCTGCGACTGACACATCTGCGATTCTACCAGCACCTGGTATCGCTGGGTGAGGACGGCCTGCAGATGCTCTTCTGCCACCGCTGGCTCCTGCTATGCTTCAAGCGGGAGTTCCCTGAGGCCGAGGCCCTGCGGATCTGGGAGGCCTGCTGGGCCCACTACCAGGTGAGCCAGGGCGGGGTCTGAGGGCTGGGGATGGCGGGACCACAGCCATGAGCAACCGTGACCATCCTGCACCCAGCCTTCGAGGAGGGTATCCTGCTCCATCCACCTCGTCCCCACCCACCCACGCCACACATCAGCCCCCCATCCGGCGATTACTTTCCGGTCCCACGTGGCTGGCTCCAGACCTCGCAGCTCGCCTCCCAAGTCACTGAAATCGATGCAAATTGCCCGCTGACTGCGCTCATTACCACGTTCTGGGGCTGAGCTCCCTCCTGTCACAACCAATCAGTGTGAGCGACATCGTCAGGGGCCGAGTGAGGCCACAGCAGCCCAGGACGCCCATGCCCACGAGCTGGAGGCAGTGCTGCCCCACCCCCCTCGGGCCTTCCCTGCTATACAGGTCCGGCTCACTCTGTCACCCTCTCAAGCAGGGAAAAGGACTGAGATCCACTTCCCCACCAGTCCCTCTGGAGAGGCCCGATCAGCAATGACGACTTGCATGCTCCATCCACCATTATCAGTGTCTCCTCAACAAACTCCCCTTGGAGCACAGCACTGGCTCTGTCACATGGCTTTCAGGGATCCGCCAGCGATGGTAAAGGATAGACAAGTCTCTTTGAATCCATCAACCTTTTACAAAAACAGTATTGATGCATCCAGGAGGGACAGACCCTCTCTGCAAGAGCGGGCTCCGTTCGCCACGGCAGCCTCCACCAGACGAAGAACCCAGAAGACAGTCTGAATGCTACCGGCCCCAAGACATTTGCAGCAGCATTTCCCATCCTTGCTAATGTCACAGGGGAACGAGATCTGAGGAAAGCCAGTCTGAAGAAACACAGTGCCGGTGCCACCAGCTGTCTTTGTATTCCTTCATCCTGGCCTGCCCTGGCCCAGATCTTGGCTGCGTTTCTCACCTGTGGGACGTGGACGTTCAGGATGAAATAGCTGCACTAATAAAAGGGAAGCCCTGGCATGGATGATACAAAATGCTAGATCACCCCCCTCAAAAAAAGAAAATCATGCCTCATTGCATGTTTTTCAGCAGCAGATTTGCCACCCTCAATCATTATGTTGATGTTAATATTACAAATGAAGTCAGAGCACTGTCCAACAGATGAGGCTGTTTCTTTCTTCCTTTCTTTCTTGTTTGTAGAGACAGGGACTTGCTATGTTGCCCAGGCTGGTCCTGAACTCCTGTACTCAACCAATCCTCCCAGAGTGCTGGGATTACAGGTGTGCGCCACCATGCCCGGCCTGGGGGCATTTCTCATGGTAATTTTCTATCTACTTCTCAAATTTAATGAACTATAGTAAAAATGATAGAAAGAGGCCCTCTTGCACATTTCTGTTGGCTGCCATTTCGTCTGAAGCCCGCAAAGAAAGTCTCTATTGTTTTCAGACTGTGAACTAAATTTAGTCACATTTGGCCCCATCCTTTGATCAATTTAGTAGTACTGGGGCAGGGGGTAAGCTAATCAGTCAGGAGTGAGCTCTGTGGAAGGGGGAGGTCACTTCCAGATGATGCCTTTACCTTTTCAGCAACCTCTGAGCGAGAAAAGGTTCCCTTCCTTCTGTTTACTGCTAATTTGCCTTGGGGGCTGGGCCACCCTGAGCCCTGTCCTGAGAACCAAAGTCAGCCCTGTGCTGCCATCCAGTCAACGTAGAATGTGCCCCCACCTTCCTCTGCAAGAGAAACTGGGCTTCTACCTTCCTGGAACTTCTCTGTGGTTTCTCACCCCAGCCAGAGTTCACATCACTGCAGAAGAATCAGTTAGAGCCAAGACAAGACCATTCTGGCTTAGTGGGGAGGAAGGGGCTGGGTAGCCTGGGGTTGGTCTCTCCCAGAGCAGGCTGGGGCGTGGGAGCCAGCCATCGTATCTGCCGTCATCATGCACTCTGCTGGGTCTGGGTTGGGAATGAGGTTCCTTCTGGTTTGGGTGGTAGACATCGGGAGACTAAACACGGACTTCCCCGTCCTTCCTCTGCATCCGGAAGTGAGTGTGCATCAAAGGCTGCTGCCTTGAGGCATTCAGACAGGAGAACACACAGGATGCATTGGGACCGAGTGCTGGCTTCCTGTTGTCCTCTGGCATTGCTGGGCTGGCCTCATGAGGTGGCCCTGAATAAGGAGGGCAGTGGAGACCTCGATGGGCCTGCCCTGAAAGAGGGCAAAGGACAGCCGAATCGTTTCAGCCACCCCACGGGAACCTCCAGGGAGCTGCTGTGCCCCGTTCTTTTAGGATCTTGCGGCTTTTCTAGCAGCAAACCATGCAGTCATCTCTAGGGCATGAGGTGGGGACATGGCCAGGAGGTGGGAGTAGGTGGCCAGTAGGTGGTGGCCAGAGGCTCTTTCTTAGGGTATAGTCCATGAACCACTCAAGCGAGTTCTGATCCAGTCTTACACACACACACCATCTCTCAGGACCTTTATGAATAAGACCTTTATGAATAAGTGCAGGCCAATCTTCAGAGGAAGGGTGTTCTTTGACCCCCACCCCCACAAAGACCACCCAAATTGCTGCCCAGAAGAGCACCAGCAGCCCACGGGTGCTCAGCTCCAGATCATCCTTTCTGGATATCACAGCAGCCTAAGGATGTGGGTACGAAGACTGGCCCCATTTGCAGATGGAGAAGCTGAGGACTGAAGAGGCTGCAATGGCTGGCCTAGGGCCACACGGCCTGTAAGCTGGGCTCTGAGCCCAGATGCCTCGCCCTGGAGCCCTCACCCCGGAGCCCTCACCCACGCCTCTGCGCTCAATTTCCCCATTGAGGCGGGGCCTGGGGCTCGGTTATGGCCCTTATCTGAACTCCACTTTCCCCTAGACGGACTACTTCCACCTTTTTATCTGCGTGGCCATTGTGGCCATCTATGGGGATGATGTCATCGAGCAGCAGCTGGCCACTGACCAGATGCTCCTGCACTTTGGAAACCTTGCCATGCACATGAACGGGGAGCTCGTTCTCAGAAAGGTGAGCACTGCCCTCCTGCAGAGACCCACACCCAGACGTGGCCCCAGCCTGCACTCAGAGCCGCACCCCTTCATATAGGCCCCACCTCACCTGCTGAGTCTCAGAACCCCTCCACCTGCTTGGGCCCCACCCCACCCTGCCAAGGCCAGGGGTCAACGCCTGTTGCAGCTTGGCTGTGTCGCCACGCAGCTGTCCCCAAGCTCTTTGGGGACACCATCCTAGATCAGGCCCCTGACACTAGAGCCTCCCTCACCTGCCAGAGTGAACTAATTCCCAGGGATACAGACAGGTTCCTACCCTGGGACTGCTCCCTTCCAGCTCAGAGCTAAGAAAACTGAGAAGGAGGCTGGACACTGAGTGGGGGCAGGGGTGGCAGCTTCTCACCCAAGAACAACCAGAATAACGGGGGGGCCTTGAGGTCCTGCCACCTTCCCTGCTTCCCAGACTCCTCCTGAAGACAGTACTTGGTAGAGCTCTTGGTGGTCCATCAGAGCAGTGAGGAGGGGTCCCAGGGGTCAGTGGTGCCCCTGTAGGGCCTGAAAGGTGGCTGTGGGCTGGAGCAGAGTGCCGGGGGGCTGAGTGAGAGAGGGTCCTGCCAAAGAGGACAGGTGGGCCTTGCGGGGTTAGGGGAACCGAGCCAACAGGCCCTGCTCACCCTCCAGCTGAGGGCCGTCTGGGAGCCTTCTTCGTCCTGAACCATATGTGAGTGTTGGCTGAGGGTCTCATGGGTCTCATGGGTCCTGTCACTGTCGCCACTTAGGCCCAAGAGTTGTGCTGTGCTGGTGTTGATGGGATAGGTGGGCAGAACCTGGGACATAGTGACCCACATGGGTGCTGGCCTTGTTGCTGTGGCTCTTTGGCCACTCCTGTGGGGACCTTGGACCGCCCGGCTGTCCCCGCTTCCCCATCACCACCTGTGTTCTCTCTTTGCAGGCGAGGAGTCTGCTGTATCAGTTTCGCCTCCTACCCCGGATCCCCTGCAGCCTGCATGATCTGTGTAAGCTGTGCGGGACAGGCATGTGGGACAGTGGCTACATGCCTGCCGTGGAGTGTACCGGCAACCACCCGGGCTCAGAGAGCTGTCCCTACGGGGGCACGGTGGAGATGCCTTCACCTAAGCCCCTGCGAGAAGGCAAGAGGGGCCCAAAGTCGCCTCGGGAAGGCTTTGGCTTCCGCAGATAGGTTGGGCTCCCTGCATCGGACAGGGGTTGAGGGGACCTCGCCAGGGGTCCTGGGCATGGGAGGGGGTGGGGATGGGCATGGAGGGGACAGGGGGTGGTAGAAACGTAAGGAAAATGCCTTTGGGCAATGTGAAGGGAACCTTTTCATAGTAATGACAAAATCAGTCCGGAAGTGACAGAAGTGACCTGCCAGCCCCCAACAGTCGGCTCCTGAAATGCGCACGCCACTCCACCTGAGACACAGGCTGCTGGGTTCTCGTTGGCTGCCTCTGAAGGATGTCACCGTGGCCCAGAAATTCCTCTCGCTTCATTGGTGACCAGAAGACATCACCAGACAATGAGAAAAGCAGAGACAGGAGAAGGCCTTGTTCACCCACCAGCTCCAAGGGCTGCAAAATAGAGTGGGAGCCCAGAGACATCTTTGCGAGCCGGACATACTTCCTCATCAGATCCCGTTCTCTCTGAGGGAGCCAAACACACTTCCTGTGGCTTCCCTAGCCACAGCTGTGAGTGACGCAGATAGGAAGATGTCTGCCAAAAAAAAAAGCCCAACTGATTTCAGGAAGAAAGGTGTAGGAATGTGGAGGTCTTAAGCTCGGGGCTTTTGACACTGTCCATGTAAACATTTCATACTTCTAGAATTTGAAGGAACTGCCTGCCCAGGAGTCCAAGCTGCAACCTGTTGGAGACGCATCAATTCCTTTTGCTTAGCTGGGGGTCTTCTGCATGAGGTCAACTCCACCCATGAAATACAGCAACCAGCTGGGAGCTGAATGGGTCGAAGTGTGTGTGTGTGTGTGTGTGTGTGTGTGTGTAAGATCCTCTGAAGAGAAGCTGCTTTGTCCCAGAGAAGGGGTAGTATATTAACTAACCAACCAAGACCAGGCACCTGAAAATAGTAAGGCTCTTCCTCTTCCCCACAGGACTTGCAGTCTACTGTGAACATGGATCTTCCATAAGTCTGCTTCTCAGGGGGTTGGACACAAGAGCAACCATAGAAGCATAGCCAGCTCTCAGGGCTCTCTGTTTTCCATGTGGGAGTGAGGTCTTCCAACACATTCTTCCAAAAGTCTCTTCCTCTTCCAAAAGACTGTGTATCAGTCACTCCCTCTGGGGTTTAGAGGTGGACAGACAAGGGCATACAATCTATGATATGAGAGCTCCCAACCAACTCTAAAGTATCAAGCAATTTGCACGGCAAGCTATTTTGTTTTTTTGAGTCAGGGTCTTGCTCTGTCACCCAGGCTGGAGTGCAGTGGCATAATCCCAGCTCATCACAGCCTCGACTTCCTGGGCTCGGGCGATCCTTCCACCTCAGCCTCCCAAGTAGCTGACATTGGTAGCCATGCACCACCATGCCTGGCTAATTAAAAAAAATTTTTTTGTAGAGACAAAGTCTTGCTATGTTACCCAGGCTGGTCTTGAACTTCTGGGCTCAAGTAGTCATCTCTCCTTGGCCTCTCAACATGCTAGGATTATAGGCGTGAGCCACACACCTGGCCGGAAAACTACTTCTTGAACAAGTGGGAACAAAGGGACTTGAGTCCCTCCTTGAATTCCCCAGCACGTTCTTCTGGGAAGAAAGATCCTTGATGTGCTGAGTCTCATGGGGACGGGACAGAGGGCTTCTTACTCTGGATTTTTCTCCCTGGTGGGGGGTTACTGCTCATCAGTGCCACTTGAGAAAGATGTTGAGCAACAGGGAAGAGGAGATTGCCAACTGCCTCCTCCTTCCCTCAGTCTCTCTTTTCTCTTTGAGTCCGAGTCCTCTGACAGGTACTTCCAAGTTTCTAGGTCCCTCTGTCCCAGAGCCTTTTGGAGAGACAATCCCGGAGTGCTGACTGTTACAGTCCAGGGGTGGGGGTTCTGAGTGGGAGTGGGTGGACTTCTCATCCACTTTGCTTCAGGGAAAGAAGAGTTGTCTTTCTGCATTGGCTTCTGACCCACTAGGGAAGTGGACAGAGCTAACCAGGCATGCCCTGCCCTGATCCTCCTCTAGAAAGCACATCTGCATGGATGGGTTTATCACTTATCCATTGTCACAGCAATGCTGCATAACAAATAGCCCCCAAAAATTGGTGGCCTAAAACAATGAGCACTTGTCTCGCACACAAGTCTGCAGGGCAGGAGTCTGTGGAGTTCTCCTGATCTAGGTTAGGCTTGCTCACATGTCTGGGGCCACTGGGCTGTTATGTCCCAGGGGGTGCTCAGGGTGCAGATAGGACTTGGCACTGCTCCATGGGCTTTGGTCCCTCCCGCAGGCCAGCTCTGGTGAAAGCAGAAATGAGCAAGTGCCTTCCAAGCCTTGGCGGACACCACACCTCCCCTATTCTCCTTGGCCAAAGCAAGTCGCATGGCCGGACTCAGCATTAAGGTGTGGGGAAATGGACCTGTCCCTTGAGTTTCCCCTCTATATGGTCAGAGCAGAAGGCTGAGAATTCAGAGGGGTGAAGAACCAGGACTGCTGCTACCATCAGCCTAGCAGTCTTGGTCCCAATCCCACTGGTTTGGAAGACTCCTCCCCTGCAGAGGAAGAGGGTCCCCCTCACCTCACCCTTGCCAGCAGGAATAGCATCCCCATCTTTTACCTGATACCTTGTGCCTTCGGGCTGCTGTGCTTAGGGGCTGGGGGAGCAGGTCCAGGAATCCACTCACTTTGGAGGATCCTGGGTGGAAGACATTCATTCCAAGTCTCCTGGCTCCCACAGTTTCTCACCCCCATGGCTCCCCAAGCCCTGCCCCAGACCAGTCAGCTGCACCTCCGTACCAAGTGCCACCCTCACCTGTCAGTTTCCACCTCACACTCCCTATGGGCTGGCCTGGACCCCAGTGAGCCCTGTACCTCCAGCCAGCCTGGACGTGGGTGTGTGGGGCTCCACCGAGGACACATTGCTCTGGAGGGGACAGAGAAACCCCGCCCCGTGCACAACTCCCTTAATCTGGATGCAATTAGAGGAAACCAGCCAAAAACCCTGCGGCAGCTGTTGCCCCAGGATTATTCCCAGCCAGCAAAAGGCATTAGGGCGATAATTCAGTCATTAGACTTCTAGCCTTCCCCCCGCCAGAACGTGCAAATAGGGGCTAATCAGCCCTGCACGGCCATCCTCAGCAATGCTGCTTATTTAACCCATTTTTTAAAATGACACTTAATGTTATTGGCTGGCGTACGTGTGTGCGCATACTTAAAAGTTGACGCGCGCTCCGGCCCCACTGCTAATGTCTGTGCTGACAGCATTGCAGTGTCGTTCAGGACCTCTGGGAAGAGAGGGCCTTTGCTGCTGCTACCATCCTTTGATGTGGGTGTACTGGCATCAGAGGGGCAGCATGGCAGGCTTGACGCTTCTCGCCTGGGAAGGTCTCACAAGGGTGGGGATGCACAGACCGGGAAAATGGTGGAGTGGGGGTTGGACGAGAACTCAGTGATCTGGGCTGGGAGCAGGGAGACTGGTGTCCTCACTGGGGTGCCGAGGAGAACGGTGTGCTTTTCCAGAAGGTTCTAGCTCGAGCCCCAGCCAGAAGACTCGGAATTCACAAGTCACAAACCAGGTAGGGCGTGAGGGCCCCAGCCCACCCCTGTGGGGGAGGAGGGTCCGAAGTCAGGGGCACAGCCCCATCAGCAGCCTTGGGCTTGGGCATGCTGGTAGACAGTGCCATGTCGTTCCCAGGTTGCTGAGGGTCAGGGGGCGGGAGCGGGGGAGAGGGCTGTTAAATTCAGGAAGGAGGAGACCTTGACCCCCTGTTCTTTGAGTTTTCTGTAAGAGCCCTGACTGAAGCCCTGCCAGGAGTGGGCAGGGCAGCTGGACAGGATGCTGGTTCTGAAACAAGGGCCTCCCCGTGGGCCGAGGGGCAGTGGCTGGCAGCAGTCATCCAGTTCTGGTCTTTGGTGGGTGGTCACTGGGAATGGAGGTGGGGAGGTGGCAGCCAGAAATGGGGTGAGGACCATAGACCTGTGAGGTGGTCGATTTCTGTTAAGGTCTCTCTGAGCCCCTTGTTTGTTTGGCTGTCCCAGGATGATGGGCACCTACCCATGGTCGTGCCCCGTGGAAGCCTTTTTCCTGTCCAGCACCCTCTTCTCCTGCAGGGAGGTGGGGGATGTCAGGACTCCACCTCGAGCTTCCTTAGCAGAAGGAAGCACCCCTGCGGGCTACTCTGCCTTGGAGAAAAGAGGAAGGGGATCCCCTGGGAAAACCCACACACGTGCAAGGGTGCAGCCTGGGCTGGAGGGGCCAAGGCTGGCTGCCCAGTTGGGCCACAAGGGAGGGGACAGGACCATCAGCCTGAGCTGGGCTTCTCCATCCCTTGGCGAGAAGGGCGTCCCTGCCTCAGAGGGAACCGCCCCAAAACTGAAAAGCTAATTTCCACCCCCGGCCCAAGTTTGTGAGGCCTAAGGACGTGCTCCCCTGAGGGCTGAGAAGCAGTGTGTGTAAGGGAAGCATCTTCACCCAAGGGCCGGGGATCTGGTCTCTGCTGCCTCCGCTCCCCACCCCCATATGTGGCCTTCTGCCTCTCCCAGCCTCAGTTTCCTCACTTGTAACATGAGAATAACTACGCCCACTCAGGCCTCACAGAGCTGCGGTGGGGACTTTTCATGTAAAGCTGTCACGAGGATGATGCACTAAGTCCCAGGGACTATACCTGCCACTCAGGGAAGAGACTGCTGAACCTAGCCTTCAGCAGCATGGACCGAGACAGCCAGCATGCTCCGCATCCAGAACTCTCCCCTGGTTTGGAGTTGGCAAGCCTGCGCTCCCTTCCACACGCACATCCGCCTAGCTGTGTGTCCTCGGCTGAGGGCGAGCCTCTCTGTGCCTCTTCTCCAAAATTTGCTCCATGCCACCCACGCCTGCCACGAAGAAGAACCAACCATGAGACACATCCTCAGCGATCCCACCAGACATACGTGCATGCATGCGTGCGTGTGCAAGGCTCTCCAGCAGGAAAATGGTGCTGGCACCACACGTCCTGCCCCTCTGCTGGGAGGGTCCCTTGGGCCTCGGACTCTGGCCTCCTGGGAATGAGCTTCGGAATCTGGAGGGGGGCGTCCTTGGGCAGATCCCGGGGTGCAAACAACCTGCGGCTACCTGGCCTTTTAAATACATTGTGTTGAATTTTCAGGTAGGGTGGTAGCATTTCAAGTTCAAAGAGAGATCAAGCCACATGACCATCTTTTCTCCAGCATTTGTGGGATAAGGGGGTGGGATATTTTTTGCACTCATTTAAGGGAAAATTTCATGAAATTTCCATTACCAAGATATTACTGATGTCCATGCTATGGCAAGTGATTCGTTCTTGGTATTTTGTTTTATTTTTAATATAATCGCCCACCGGTCAGACCCAGGGCTGGTCACCATGACCCCTGCCAGCCATGGCCCCAACAATGCTTCTGGCTCTAACGGATTCCACTGCAAAGTAAATAAAACCATACTGACAACAAATGTACGCTTTGCCGTGCTTCTAGAAGTGCTGGTGGGATTTGCTGATCACAGCATGGCAGGCTCTGGGGCTGGGCAAAGAGGGGACCCAGTGGAAGCACAGGGACAGCCTGCAGACACGTCCAGGCTGCCCAGGCTCTTCAGTGTTTTGGGGGGGGGCCAGGAGAGCCAGCCAGTGGTGTGGCAGACACCCGCTCTGGGAGGCCTTCACTGCTGGGCTGTGAGTGGACCACGCTTGGGGATCAGCCGGGAGGAAGGGCAGCCAGGGCCTCCAGCCTCGCAGACCACGCACGATGGAGAGAGGTCGATGGAAGAATTGATGAGAGGTTGCTGGGTCTTACACGGGAAAGGGCCTGTTAACCCATGCTGGCCCCAGCGCCTGGAAACACAAACAGTCTTTAACTGCGCCTTAGCTGCCAGGGCTCCGATTTCAGGAAAAGCCTCAGTCTTGCACTGGTGAACTTTTTAAAGGAGGCAAGCAAGGTGAATTTGACCTTGCTAGTAGGGGTGGGAGTTAGGGAAACTTGGGCTTGCCCTGCCAAGCTCTGGAGCTGTGCAGCAGGGATGCTGCCCCAGGGATCATGGGGCGGGCGGGCAGAGGAGGATGGGCTTGTGTAGCAGGTCGCTCCTGGTTCTCCTGGAGCACAGCAGGGCGGCCAGCTCTGGCCCTTAACCGAGGTGCCCTTTGGAGTTTCAAGCTGTTTTTCTGTTGTTCTGCGTGTATCTTTCCACCCTTTTGCCTGCGAGGGTGGGGGAAGCACGAGTAACTCCTGTCTGCACTACTGGGCTGGGCAAAGAGGGGACCCAGTGGAAGCACAGGGACAGCCTGCAGACACGTCCAGCCTGCCCAGGCTCTCCAGTGTTTGGGGGATGGGGAGCCAGGAGAGCCAGCCAGTGGTGTGGCAGACACCTACTCTGGGAGACACGTCTGATGGTCTGTCTCACCTGCCACCTACCTGGCCTTAGCTTAGACATCTGAGCGCCTCACCACCCTCTCTTCGTGTGCCCCTCAGAGGTTGGCTGGCCATATGCCACGGGCCAGGCTACAGGAGGGGCTACAGGCTTCCCCCAGGAGAGAAGCCAGAGCCGGCATTGACTGCACAGGGGAGGCATTTACTACCATGCTTGGCTGGTGGCTCTCTTTAAGGAAACTTTGTCTATCTGGGAGTGAAAGGTGTTTCTCCCTCATCCTTTCTGGAAGCCAACCCTGGCTCCAACCCCTAAAACATCTATGGTGGCCAAGGAGTAACGAGGGGAACCTGGGAACTCAAGGGCCTCAGACCTCACATCACCCACCTCCGAGGCATGACCGCTGCAGACAGCAGAAACACACGGGGGCAACTCGTCCTCTGGAAGGACGGTCCCGTCCCCCTTAGGATAGCCCTGCAGGGGGATGAGGCCCATCTTGACCCAAACTCAGACCACCAACTGGACCTGTCTCCGCCTAGAAGGGCCCTTCCGACCTGCCCTGTAGCTGGTCCCCTGGATATGGCCCGGGCAGGACACATCAGAATGTCTGTCTTGTTCTGCTCTAGTTCTCCCGTAAATGACAACCATGCAGTCACCAGTGCCAGCCAAGGGAACGTACATGCCACCAGGAGAGTCAGACTCTCCAGGGGCAATTCCCCTGGGAATGCCCAGCCCCCTATTGTCCTGGGGGACAAATTGAATCCCTGTGTGAGCCCCCATCAATCCTGTGCCATCTCAATTATTATGGGCATCTCTCCTCCACCCACCCGGCAGGCGATGAGCTGGGTAGGAAGGGATATGCCAAATGCGTGGGGGAGGAGGGCGGGCTCTCTATCCTTAGGTTTAGCAGGTGCCTCTCTGCCTGGGGAGGGCTGGCAGACGCTCTGCAGGAAAGTTCTTTGGGGACCTTGTTTGTGTCCACAGCCCTGTTCTGGCTGAAGGGACTCTTCCAGATTCTTCATTCATGCATACATTCACTCAACTGTTACCATCAGACGTGGACTTGCTCCCAGGAAACAAGGCAGCAGCACGCGGGGTTTCCTGGGTTTCTGGGGTCGACGTACATGTACCCTGCAAACCCTCAAATGAACAAATCCACCCTGCTGGTCCCCAAGGGAGGCCACGTGGCCCTCTGGGGCCGACTGGGCAAACCTTGAACCCCCAATTTCTGTGAGGCCTTTGCCTCTCCCCTTTCTTACTTCAAAGACAGGTGAGCAACAAATGTCACTTGCTTTGTTTTCTTTAAACCAAATTGAATCCCTGTGTGAGCCCCCATCAATCCTGTGCCATCTCAATTATTTTGGGCATCTCTCCTCCACCCACCCGGCAGGCGATGAGCTGGGTAGGAAGGGATATGCCGAACATGTGGGGGAGGGGGGCGGGCTCTCTGCTCCTGGACCTCTATAGCCATGGAGACACCGTCTGTCCAAACCCAGAGAATCTCGTGAGATCTGCCTCTGCCACTTCTTTGGTTGGGGCTCTGGTATCTGGGAACATCTGCATCTGTGCCTCACCTTGTCCCAGTGAAGGGATCCCCAACACCCTCCCTCACACAGGGAGACCTCAAGCCACACCCCCTTTTTTAGTTCAAGTGTGCTGACACCCTTTGCCCACCCCACATCCACCCGGGAAGGGTCCAGACCTTCAGTCACTTTCGTGCCCCCTACGGACCGGAAGACACCTGCCGGTGACCTCACGGAAAACATGCAGATGTTGGCATTCTGACACTTCAGAAGTGATGGCTCCTCCTTCATCCTCCCTCCCCACCCGTGGTCCTCCTCTCTCTGCATCTCAGGAGAGCAACCAGATCTCCAGGTTCCTGGGGCGTGTACCATGTAATTTAGACAAAGTGGTCCGAAAATATGCCATTCAGCCCCTGAACAGGAAAACAAGTCTGCCTTGACTGGTTGGGTGCCATCAGCTCTTCAACACGGAACAAAAGAGGGCACTTTATGTTTGGAGTCGTTAGAGAGAATGACTTAATAATTTTCTTAATTGACGTTTGGATGCTGACATGAGGATGGCTCAACAGGAGTACAGAGCCACAGGCTGGGTGGGGACAGCGTCAGCTCCTCAGGAAGCAGAAGCCGGTTCAAAACCGCCTCAGCCACGGGGCCCATGCAGGTCACAAAATGGGAAGACGTCGCCGAGGGCTGACACAAAACCTCCCGATAAAGTTTCCAGGTTTGTGACCATAAACAAGCACAACAGAAAAAAGACACCGAGGGTCCTGGTGACCACAAGTTAATAGTGAATCAGCACATGATCTGGCAGTCTTTAAACCTAACAGTAGAGTATGAAAATGGGCTCCTCACTCCACCCCAGGGTGCAGAGGGTCCACAGGAACCACATAGGCAGGGTGTGGACATGGGAATGGCACGTTCCTGAGTTCACTTCATGGGAAGCCTGCCCTCTGGTACGGTGCTCAGTTTCCCTCTGCATCAGTTAATCTCAGTGACCTTGAACTAGCTGAGACACAAAATCATCCAGGAACACATGTCAGGGTGGGTGAGTGGGTGGCAGATGGGATCACACTGTAATGACAGTCCCCAGGGCAGTGTCTGGGTATCCAGCCTCTACCCTCCATTCTGCCCACCTCCTGCTCAGATTAGGAGAGCAGAAATAAAGTACCAGTGACCCACAGACCACTGGGCAAGGGTCTGGGTGCCCTCCGGGGGAATGCCACCCAAACAGTGGGGTGGGCCCTAGCTCCTGCCGAAGAGCGTACTGAAGATTCCTCAGGAGAGTCTTCAAAGCCCAGACATCCTCTTGGTTTTCTGATAAATCCCCAGGTTCTGCCCAATGACTAATTTAGATGGGGGTTTCCCCAGTTCTTGATCTTTCTGTTCGACTGGGCCACGTGACCGCCTGAACCGGGCAGACAAACAGAAGTGGAGTTTGAAGGCTCGGCATCTGCCAGTGTGAGTCAGGGTAGCCAGTGGGGGTGGGGGCTGCTGGGACACAGACAGGTGGGGTGAAGACATGTCCAGGGCAGGTGATCCAGCAGCTTCCCGGATGAGATAAAGAGCTGAGCTCCTCCAGATGTTGTCTGAAAGGCTGACCCACCCAGAGCTATTGATGGAAACTGGGGTGGGGGCCTCTCAGGGTGGGTGAGTCCTGGAGCTGGATTTAGACTCTTGGCTAGTGCAAGCTGGATGGGGAGCTCCTCCACAGGTGTTTCTCCAGGTGCCCACAACGGGGCTAGCGCACCACACCTGGGAGTTGTTCCCCCACTTCCGGCCTACTGTGTCCCCCTCCCCCCACTGCTCCCCACCTCTGTGTATCCCCTCCTCCATGCAATGGCAGCAGGGCCACCCAGGATCCTGCAGATGTGAGCATGCGCTGGAGTGCCACCACCAGGACAGCCCCCAAGTGGCCCCAAGGTCCCTGAAAGGGCAGGGACCCCAGTCTGAGATTCAGCCCTGACACCCCCACCCTCCATCGTGTACCTGAAACTAACCCAGAACACCAAGGTCTGTTTGAAGGGTGGGCAACCAGACCCCCAGAATCTGGCCCACCATGGCTTTGGTTAGAGGGAACACCCCACCAGAAAGCATCCCAGAGACAGAGACTCCCTGTGGCTTTCCGGCAGTGTGCGCCCCCCACCTCCAGCCGTGGACGTGTGCCTGATTGACTGCATGGAGACCCCCTGGGGTGTTGTCCTCTCTAGAAAGCAAGTTCCAAAGCTTAGGCTGGGGTCTGCTCTACAGAGGGAGCCTTAGACAGAAAGGGACCTCCTCTCCGCAGCCTGGAAGACATCTGCCAGGGACCTCTGGAAGACATTCAGGTTTAGCATTTTGACAGCTCCTTAATCCACCCCTCTGTTCCCCCGCGGTCCTCCACTCCCGGTCCGAGAATGCAGTCACCGCCCCTGGGACTGGAGGGGGCTTTGCGTGAGGCTGGCCCTGCCCCCTCCTGTTCTGCTGTCCTGGTGAACACAGCCGGGTTTTCCACTCCGACTCGGCACTGCTGCGGAGTTTCTGCCAAGCCTGGGCTTCTCACCAGGAATCGGTCTCCTCCGGAGCCCCCAGCCCACCCAGGCTGGGGGGGAGGGGTCCCCGCGCCGCGAGCCCCGCCGGGCCGGGCAGGAGGAGGCGCGTGTGGGCGCAGTGGGACCCCGCGTCCTCAAAATAATCCTCGCGCTAATTCCCATTCCAGCAGGAAGAGGCCGGCCGCGCTCGCATCCATCCCATTTTCCGCGGAAGGGGCTTTGTTGCCGTTTCTTTTGATTTCACACCCAGCGGGCCCCTTCTCCGCGTGCGGGGATCCCGCCGCCAGGCACACGCTCGCCTTGGAGGAGCCGCCGTGCGTGACGTTCCGCCCGGGGGAGGGGGAGGAGGGCACGCGGGGTGGGGCGCGGGACGCAGAGGGGCTTGGGACCGGCACAGGGACGAGAGGAGGGGACACTCGGGTGGGGACTCCGGCTGAGGGGGGCGCAGGGACGGGAATGGGAGGGGGCTTCCAACCCCCGGGGCCCGCTCGTCTAATCACATCAGGTGTGCTCCAGATAAATATTAATAACCGGGTGGCGGAGGGGATTTGGGAGAATCTAATTAAAAGGGCACCGTGCAAGCTGGCACCATCACTTTGGTGAAACCCAACACTGAGTCCCCAAGAGTCCCAAAAGGAAGGTGAAGCTTCCCCGACCACCCCCTTCCAGCACCGCTTGCTACAGAATTCTGCTCACTCACCACCCCCACCCCCTACCAGAGCAGGGCCTAACCAGGCTTCTGGCTCCAGCCCCCTCCCCCTCCGGAGCCCCCCACCCACCTTCCCCAAGCCCACGCCCAGCACCGCCCCTGGAACCAGCCTGCAGCAAAGGTGACTGGCTTCACCTTCCAGGGCTCTCACCCTCAGCCTCTCCGTCTCTGTCCCACGACCCTCTTTCTTTATAAATCCTTAACAAAGTAAAGGGACCCTCAGTCCTCAGAAAAAAACACCAGGGACCTGGAGTTCCCTGTGGGAGGAGTGGGAAGACAAAGGCCTCTCCGTAATGCCCCCACCTCCCTCCACAGCAGGTCTGGGGCCCAGCAGGCTGACAGCTGCCGGTACTGGTCTTGGGCAAAGTCCTCAGCGACTCCAGACCAAAGTCCAGTCTGTCTGCCTGATGGGGCCCTTGTCATGGGGACTCAGAGGCTTGTAGGGCCCCTTTTTTCTTGAAATCAAGAGTTTGGGGGTCGTTCTGAAGGGTTCATGGTGCTCTTTGTCCTTCAGGGGCTTGGCGTGGCCCAGCTGGAGCAAGAGGAGATGTGGGGACAGACAGCCTTGGAGAAGGAGGAGACAGCCTTGACCCTTCTGGGCTCCAGACTCCTAGAGCTTGGCCCGACCCCTCGCTCAGGCCAAGGCCAGGGACCCTGGGGGAGGGACGACCTGTTGAGGGAGCGACACAGCTTCTAGGCCCGAACAGCAGCCTCATGGGTTCTTTCTTCTCATTTGGGGTAAACAGGCCTCTGTCCAGTTACGATGTCCTTCCCAGGCCATTGCAGGAGACCATTCCCAAAGCTTCTGGGCCCTGAGGACCGCCATTCACCTGCTTAGGGAGGCCCCCAGAAGAGGTATCAAGTATCTCAAGGTGGGAAAGGGAACCTTGAAGTCAACTAGGCTGACTCCAGGCAGGGGACACGACCCTCTCCCTATTGGCTGCTCTTTCTCTTTCTAGATCCTTTCCCTACCCACCAGGGGTTGAGGGGCAGACCATGTGGGTTGGACTCACTGAGTGACCTTGGGCACCACGTCTCTCTTCTCTGGGCCTCAGGGGTGCTGTCTCCGTCACGGGGTGGAAGGTTGGTGGGTGATCCCCAGCCAGACCGCCGAGTCCTTGCTTTGGGAGGCATGAGAGGAGCTCCCAGCTCTGACTATCCTGCCAAGTCAACTCCTCAGATGTGAAAGGGGGCCTTCAACTCCCTCCTTTCAGGAAGAAGGGTAGCGAACACACATTGAACACCTGCTGCATACCAAAAGGAGCCCAGGCAGGGAAAGGATGTTTGTTCAGAGGAGAAACAGACTGGGAAAGGAAGCGCTTGCTCTGGTCCCACAAAGGGCGCGAGAGACAGGCGAGTTCAGAGGCACTCAGGGCCAACTCCTCACAAGCTCTGTTCCTTCCTCCTGTCCCACTTCATGCCCCCACCTCAATTCTCCCCCATCCGACTCCATCCCCTATGGCATTCCCCCTCTCACCTCCCTCATGTCCCCCTCCCAGAGCCCTCGGCCCCTGTTCCACTTCCCAGGACACTTTTTTTTTTTTTGAATTGGAGTCTCACTCTGTCACCCAGACTGGAATGCAGTGGCCGCTCCCGGCCACCGTAGCTTCGACCTGCTGGGCTCCGGCGATCCTTCCGCCTCAGTCTTCCAAGTAGCTGGAACTACAGGCGTGCGCTACCACGCCCGGCTAATTTTTGATTGATTGTAGAGATGAGGTCTCGCCAAGTTGCCCAGGCGGGTCTCGAACCTGCTGGCTCAGACAATCTACTCACCTCAGCCTCCCAAAGGCGTGGGATTACAGGCTGAGCCACTGAGCCCGGCTTCCCAGGATACTTTGAGGGCGTGGGTGGGGCCAGGATCCTGCTCTTGAAAACCACAGAAATATGCAGGAAGCAGGACGGGCAACGCTGATGGCAGGAGGGGTGGGGAGTGGGCAGGGAGGGAGGCACAGGGTCCTGCCCCACGGGGTCCAACTGGCGGGGTTTTCAGGTGCCAGGAAGTTGGGTCAGGGTTGCAACACAAAAGGGTAGTGGCTGCGAGCTTGCGCTGGCTGGGCTCAGCAGTGCCAGACTTTAGAACCACCCGGGAGCTAAACGTGGTGGGCCTGGGCCCTGCCCCAGATGTCAGGGTCGTAGAGTGCTTGTTGGACACTCTTCTGGAACCTGGGCCCTGCCCTCTAAGATGCCTGATTCCCAGGGAACTTGGCAGTCTCCTTCCTGCCCCCAACTTCAGAGGCCACGGTGGTGGCCAAGGGGGTTTCCAACACCTCAGGGTGTTCAAGGAGCCTCAGAGAGGTGCCCGCCCTCCTCCCGCGAGGAGACCCCTGAGGTGGAGGAGCTGGGGCAGGAATGTTGGGCACTTCTGTCCTCCCGACTCCCAGGCCTGGAGCTCTTTTTACCTGTTTTTATATTCTTGTAGACACAGAAATGGAACCTTCATGCATCTGTAAGCTTAGAATCCAGCTGATTTTCCAAAGCGCTGAGCCACAACGGTGCCTCACATCACTCCTAGAAGAGGAACCAGCCCCAAGCCAGACCTGGCACCTTTGGGCCAAGACTGCCTCCTCCAGGAAGTCCCCCAACCTCACATGACAGAGCTGCTGGCCAGCCCCACTCAGGAAGGCACCCCGCCTCCGCCATCTCTGGACCACTCCTGGATCGCAGGACCCCTGGAGGTCAATGCACAGGGGTCAGCTCCGCTCAGCCCAGCTGCCACCGTGTATCCAGCCAGGGATGACCTTTCTTCTGTCCTCCATGGTCTGCATGAGAAAGACTGCCAAAAGTCCCCAAGGGCCTGGCTCTGGGTCCAAGGCTGTCTCACATGGCAGGGACCACAGGACCGTCCCTAGTGGGGGATTTCGGCTCAAGGGCTCCCCATGACCCCAGGAGAAATACATTCCACACACAGGAGAAAGGCTGTGCTGGAATCCTGGGCTCCCCATTCCAGCACATGATGTGGCCTCTCTGAACTTAGTGTTAGTAACTAGGACACAGGTTCTGCCTCCAGGAACGTTGGGGACTCTGATGAAATGAAGTCAGCCCCTCTCCTAAATTCAAGCACCCGTGGACCCCCACCTCAGCAACGCTGGAGGGACCCCAGCCCCATGTCTCCGCCCACACCCAGTACATCCTAATCCCCTGCATCAAGACCCTCTCCATACCTGCCACCGAGAGCCCTGGGGGGTGCCCTCTCACTCCAGAGTCCCATGGGCACAGAGAGGGCAGCCATATTGGTCATGCCTGGCCCCAGGTCTGCAGCGGCCTCAGGGTGTTTGCTAGATAATAAATGAATAAACGAGGGCCCCTCCTGGGTGCTCTGCAAATATTGTCTGAATGAAGGACCGCCGCCACCAATACAGACACACGTGAGAGTACACAGATCATAAAAGAGGCCGTGACAAGTGCTGATGGACCGATAAGATTAGATCCCGGGCACAGAGGCCTCTCAGCGGGTCACCAAAGTGGGCCGGGGGAGACAAGAACAGCTTTTTGCTTAGAGCCAAGTTTGAGAATGTTCTTTTTTTTTCTTTTTAGAGACAGGGTCTCACTGTTGCCCAGGTTGGAGTGCAGTGGTACCATCATAGTTCACTGCAGCTTTGAACTCCTGGGCTCCAGTGATCCTCCTGCCTCAGCCTCCCGAGTAGCTGGAACTACAGAAGCACACCACCACGACTGGCTGTTTTTTAGTAAAGACGGGAGTCTCACTATGTTTCCCAGGCTGGTCTTGAACTCCTGGCCTCAAATGATTCTCCTTCCTCAGCCTCCCAAAGGTCTGGGATTATAGGCATGAGCCACTGTGCCCAACCAAGAATGGTCCTGATGTTCTATGGCATCCTCTGTCACCATGGGTCTTTTTTTTTTTTTAGTTGGGGTCTCACTCTGTCACCCAAGTGACATGGAGAGCCATGGCACACTCACAGCCACCCCGGCCTCGACCTGCTGGGCTCAGGTGATCCTTCCACCTCAGCCAAGTAGCTGGAACTACAGGTGCGCACTACCACACCTGGCTTATTTTTGATTTATTGTAGAGAGGAGGTCTTGCCAAGTTTCCCGGGCTGGTCTCAAACCTACAGGCTCAGGCAATCCACTCACCTCAGCCTCCCAAAGTGCTGGGGTGACAGGCTGAGCCACAGAAACCAACCGAACATGGGTCTTTTGATTCCAGTCAAGGCCCCTTTCTTACTGTGTAGCCTTGGGCAAGTCACTTAGCTTCTCTGAGCCTCACATGGCTCATCAGTGAAATGTGGACAAGCAGGACCCACCGCTAGTGCTCATTTCAGGAATCAGATGCAAAACAGGAAGTAGCAGGCACACAAAACACATCCCGTGTGCCTGGCCTGCTAGAAGCACTCACGCTGTGGCCTCGTGACTAGGGTCTGTTGCATGTGGAGAGCACTGCTGCAGGAAGAGTAGCCGGGTTGACCCCTGGCACAGTGGACACAGCTTCTCCAGACTTGGGTGTCCCCATCTCTGTTGCCCTGCATGAGCCCTCAGTCATGCACAACCCCATCTCTGGGCCTGGGCCGTCAAGGGCTCAGGTGACTGCCCCACAGCTGGTATGAGAGGTGAAGACAAGGGACAGGGGACAAGGGCATTGGCCCAGTTGTCTCTAGCCACTGCATGTCCAGCCCTAACAGAACCCTGAAGGTGGGAAATTCCTGGCCCGTTCACAGATGAGCACACAGGAACAGAGTTTGGGGACATGCTGCGGTCACTCAGCCTGATCGTGGCCATCACAGAGGAAATTGCTACAGCTCAGAGTCGACCCAGAGCAGAGTCAGGGGGAATGGACCCTGCCCTGGCAGGGGTGTGAACACAGAGGAGCAGAGAGAACCGGGGTCCCAAGGCTGGGAAAGCCTGGGGATCGCAAACTTGTTCCCAGCCCACCCTGGGGAGGGAGTCCCGGCCTGCTTCCCTCCATCACTGCTGTGACACTCAGGTCTTACGCAGGTGGCGGCAGTCCCTGGTCCTGTGTACCCTGCTCAGGCCAAGGGCGTGAGAGCCCTGGGAGCAGAAGCCTTCGGCAGCATTGACCGCAATGGCTGGCTGGGACCTGGAGCCGGGCAGCGAGCAAGGGCCTCTCCTGTAGGATCTGTATCTTTCACTGAGTTTATTTTCAGCCAAGGGACTGTTGGGGAGCTGGCCTCACTGGGCTGGGAAAGGTGGTGGCAGGAGAAAGGGGTTCCTGGGGCTACATGGAAGGGTGAGGGGATCTGTGGAGGAGGAAAGCTGCCTTGGGAATGTCTTGTGCCCCTGGCAGGGATAGTGAGGATCCTGGGCCAAGGCCTCCATCCTGAGGAGAGACCCAAGGACACCATGGTGTCCGGTGCTGCTGGGGGAGGAGCACCCTAAGCTGGGAGCTGGGGCAGTTCAGGGGTTCGACTGGCAGTGCCCTGTCTGTTCCATGATAGCCTCACTCACAGGGATTCATCAGGGAGCTCCAAGGTCCAGGGTTCCCAAACCCGTGGCTGTGGCATTCGATGTCTTCAGCCCTGAAGACTCCAGTTGCCACCCACTCCCAGTGAGTGACATGTGCCAGCTGGGGAAGGTTGGAGGATCCCGGCGCGGGGCTCACGAGTGGCCGTCACTGGTGGAGGGAGGGACATAACGTTCTGGCTGGTTTTGACCCCGGGATGGTCAGAGAACAGGATTCAGCATAAGAGGGGGTATGGGTTTCTGGACCACTGTGACTGGTCTAGACAATGAGGGGCTTAACTAAAGCTGATGCTTTCTGGGCATCTACCATATGGCAGAAACCCAACAGAGCTCTCTCGGTCATTCCTCACAATGGCCACATGGGGTAGGACTATTACGACTCCCATCTTCTGGATTAGGAAACTGGGGCACAAAGAGGTTAAGTGATCTACCTAAGGTCACACAGCTACTTAGTGGCCAGCTGGATTCAAGTAAGGGCAGCCTGGCCCAGAGCACACACCCCAAACCAGGACTGGGTTTCTGATCCCACCACCCCTTTCTCTGACTTGCCTCCTTCTAGGTGGCTAATGCTGAGGACGACAGCTCAAGGACAGGTGTCCCCAAGAAAGATGGGCTAAACTTGGGGCCCATCTTTCTTGGGGAGGGGGGTGAGCTTGAGGAGAGTACTGGGCATTGAGGGGGAGTTACATAGTCCCCAGGGTAATCTGACCTGGTCCCGAGGATTCCATTGGAGAATGCGCACATACCAGCAACCGCAAATGACCCAGGAAGCTCAAGGCCAGTGGTCGCCCTTCCTGCAAACCAGACACCCCAAGGGGGCATCTCACAGGATGGCTGAGGATCAGTGTAACATGATGAAAAACCTGGAGCCCTCAGCTCTCAGTTCTGGTCTTAGCCACCGATCCTCATCTCTATGCCTCAGTTTCCCTGCTGTATGAGGGCGAGGATGGTAATATCCTTCACATGAGGTGGGTGTGAAGTGTCCAGGAAATGCCATTGGGAAAGGGAGCAGAGAGCACAGTGCCTGCTCCCAGGGGGCCCTCGGTGAAGGGCAATGACTTCAGAGAGGAAGCCAGACAGTTCCCTCGGGACAGGAAGCCAGCAGACGCCCCGGCCCGGATAAGGGGGGATGGGCTCCTGGTGGGGGTACAGAGCCGGGCCCCTTCCCTAGGAGCCCTGTGAAGATGGACACAGGGAGCCGCCATGCCAGTTGCCAGTCAGAGGCATTTGCTGATCTACCCAGAGAGGGGCCGCTGGCTCTGCTTGGCTATCTCATGGCCTTGAACTTTCCATTCTGTTTTGCAATCAGTTCAGAAGGCGGCATTTCTAGACTCCCTTCTTATCACCGGGAAACTTCTAACACAACAATAGCTGATTGTGCTGCTCTCCTAGGTGCGGCTAAATTCCTGGACAACCCCTACTTTTTTAAATTTGGTATCTTTAGAACTATAATGGATCCCATTGTGATTGGTCTGTTCGGGGGATGGTGTGGCCTTTGGGTTTAGAAGCATGAAAGGGTAGTGGGAGCTGGGGAGGGGACCTGGGGGGACCCGGGGGCACCCAGCATGACAACCAGGGAAAACTCAGAGCAACTCAATGGCATTCTTTTGCATAAGTCACCTGGAGACAGCATCACCCTGACTAGTTGATTTGAAAATATGTAGCTATTAGTTAAACCACAGATGTTTATTTTTATTCAATTATTAAGAAATAACATAGGTCAATAATTTTTACCCTCCCCTCTCGCCCCTCACCCCGCACCCCATGCCTGGTCAGGATAGAGCCGCCACAGATTCATCTGAATGTGACAACAACAGCCTGTCAGATATTTGCTGTGGAGAGGCACTTGGGCAGGGGACCCAAGTCGGGACAGGCCCAGCCCCTGGGCAGCATAACTCTCTGACCCCGGGTGCACTGGCTCTCCAGGGTCCAAGGTCTGTGAATGAGTCAGGCAGGGAGGCTGGCCTGCCAAGGGAGCCCTCTGTCCATGTGTAGCTGCCAGCTCCCAGCAGGATCCCCTGTGCCGGGCCTCAGGATCCTGCCTCCAGCTCAACAGCCTGCCCCCAGGAGAGCTCCCCTGCCCAGGACTCTGGGTGCCACCTGCTACCACTGTTTCCCCAGCCCCAGGGGACTTCCTGCCTCACCCGGGCTCCTGAGAAGACCCCAGGAGGGATTTCTTAGAATGTGCAGCAGTTGCCGTGCAGTCAAGGACTTGGCAGGGGCCCCAGCAGCCGGAACAGGGAAGCAGATCAAGTTCCGAGGCCTGGAAGTCAGGCGTGTTGATGGGGAGGCCAAGGGGCCAGAGTGGTGCCTGCTGTGGACACCGGGACCTGCCACTTGGTGGGGAACCTCCGGTGGGCCTCCTGCCACCCTGCCCTCGCTGTCCCTGTCTGTAAAGTGGCACCACTCAGGCCAGACCCTTTCTTCCCTGGCTGGCCGGGCTAAATGGGAACAGGTTTAGTTGGTATTTGACACCATGCCAAGGATGGAGAGATGGTTCAGGAAAGGTCGTCGCCCTTGTTAAAGAAACAAACATGCTTAAAGAAATTGGCGTTTGCTGTCTTCCGGGTATTTTCACTGGTTCATCCCACTGGGTCTTCCCAACACAATTCCAACTTGGAAAAGGAAAAGGACTTGCTCGAGATAGCCTCCTGGTCAGTTTTCTGACCAGTTTCCTGAATTCCGCTATCCGGCTGATACAAGGGCCCACGTGCCACAGAGGTTCACCTGCCTGAGATTTAATTTTAGCCCTGAGACTCCCTTCTCATCCTGGAACACAGGCTCCCCAAGGCCTATGGGACGCAACTTGGATATCATAAGAGACACTTGCTTGAAGGTCATCTTCCTGGGTGGCAGGGAGGCTTTGCCCAGCAGGGTCTGGGCTCCTGACGGGCATAGCCTTGGAAAGCAAGAGGGGTAGCCGGGAAGGGTCCATGTCGGGGACCTTCAGAGACCACTGAGTGGGGGTTGGTGTAGGCTTCCCAGGTGTGCCCGTCTGTCCTGGGGACAGGAGACAAGGCTTGCTTTTCCATGGGCTTGTCAGGCAATCTAGAACTCTAGAGACTTGGGGAGCAGTGAGCTCACCATTGTTGTACTGTTCAAGAAAGCCTGGAGGGGGCGCTGCTCGGCAGACTGTGTGTCTACCAGATGACCAGGTGGCCTTGAGGACCCACGTAGGTTCAAGAGCTCAGCTCAAGCCTTGGGGGGTGGGGAGCTCAGGCCAAAGGAGGGCCAAGGGCCTAGGGAGCTGCCAGGGTCTCAAGAGAAGCCAGAAATGCACGAGTGTGTGTGTCCTGTCAGGCAGAGAGCCAGGAGCACCAGCCCCCTGGTGTTGTGGCCAGAGCCCAGGAGTCGCCCGGCAGAGGCAGGTGTGACGAGGCTGTGGTCTGGCCTGGACAGCGATCCTGCAGGGAAAAGACGCGAGGCCTCTCACCTGCAGCTCCCAGCCAAGAACAGCCTGCACTCCCAGACCCCACAGAAGCCATGGTGCTTGGGAGGAGACATCAGAGCAGGTGAGGTCAGCTGGGAAAGCTTCCTAGGAGAGATGACTTCTCTGCCGGGTGGAGGATATCTCAAAGTCTCTCTTGCTGGCATACTTCCTTCAAAAGAGCAGCCACAAACCACTTCTGCAGGGACTTCCAGAGCTGGTGGGTCACCCAGCCTCTTGTCAGCTTAGAAAAACCCAAACTGTTTTGTTTTCTTCCCCCCACTAATTTATTGAAAAGAAGTTCAAGTAACAAAAAATCAACCATTTAAAAGTGTACAATTCAGTGGCATTGACTACACTCACAATGTCGTGCAATGGCCGCTGCTGTCTAGTTATAGAACATTTTCCTTACTCCGAAGGAAATCCTTCCATCCGTGCTCACCAAACAGCTTCTTCTCCTCCTCCAACCCCAGGCAACTACTGATCTGCGATCTCTGTCTCTGGATTTGCTTATTTGGGATATTTCATATTCCAAGGCATTTTACAAAGGGATTAAAAGAGCAAAAAGCAGACAATTGGGTTCCAGTCCCCACTGCTCATTTCCAGCTGTGTAGCCTTGAGCACAATACTGTACCTCCTGTCTCAGTCTCCTCATCTGTGAAATGGACATAGCATGCCTATAATATGGTTGTTGTAGGGATCATCCAAGTAGAGCACTGAGCATAGTGTGTGCCCCCAAATCCTTGGCGCTTTGTAACTGCTGTTGCTGTGTCAGGTATCAGGATAGGATGGGACAAGGACATCTGGGGTCCTGGAAGAGCAAAACCTGGAACGGCAGATCTGACCTGGCTTTCCACTGGCATGGCCTGTGTCTGCAGCCTGGGGCAGGTCACATAACCATTCCAAGTCTGCATCTGCCCCTTCCTCCTTCGGTGATATGGGGCCTCAGTTCCCATTTGTGGAATGGTAATGCAGACTTCATGGCATTGAGAGGGCTGAGCCTGGCATCGTGGTGGGCAGATGGGAAGGAAGAGGCTCTGGATGGCATATTCTACCCTCCTGTAGGGCTGCAGTGGGGACCAGGGTGGTCTCGAGGGGAGATTCCCGGAAGGGGGTAAGCATAGCCAGCCAATGTCAAGGTCATTGAGGGGCAGGGGGCTGGGACTGAGAACAGCAGGCAGAGCCCAACTCTGCTTGTAAACAAGTGGCTGGATACTTCCTGTCCCGGCTCCCCGGGCAGGCGATCCATCAGCTCAGCTGTGACGGTCCGGAGCCACCGAGTGGCCATAAATGCGCCCGGCCCCCACCCCTGCGAGTCGCCCAGGTTTTATGTTGTAAGAACACTGTGGGGCTTCTCAAACACACCACTAATGACAGGCATCATGAAGCAATAAAAGTGATGGGGCTGGTGGGGGGGGGGGCGGCGGGAAGGGCGGGGGTTGCCGGTCGTTGGCTCCCCTGGCGGCGGCAGGAGCTCTCCGAGAATTGATTAGTCTTGGACGTGCTGACCTTTTTGTTCTTGAAAAATTGCTTTTGAGCAGCTGAGGCAATAAAAGTGAATTGATTCAGAGAGAACGAGGATGAAATTTGCGTTAGGCAAGGAGCAGTGGATAAACGCCCAGTGATGTCAGCACAGCCACCCCACCACCACCGCCACCACCATCACCACCACCGGGCAAGCCCTAGAGAAGTGGGCAGGGCGGGTGCCGCTGGGAGGGCCGGCAGGGCCTCCCCAGATGTTTGTGGCAGAGAAACGAAACTGATAGCAAAAGAGGGAGGGGTGTAGATGAAATAAAATGGAGTGGGAGTGTAGGAAGCGGAAGAAGGCAAAAGAGAAAAACACGAGGGGAAGAATTTGGGCTCCATCTAGGAAGGCAAAAGGGAGGACCCAGAGAGGCCCTGGAAAGAGAGAGAGAATCACATACGCACTCACGTGCACGACAATCGCATGCAGTCCCCACAAAGCCTTTTGTTTGTCCCCATTTTATAGAATGAGAAGCTGAGGCCCAGAGAGGTCAAGAAACCTGCTTGAGGTCACTCAGCCTGGATGTGGTAAAGCACCGTAGAGCCTCTCTGAAGCCAGGCTCCAGAGGATGAGCCCTTTCCTAGGTCACTGTTAGCACTGAGGAGGCACTGGAGTGGAGGGAATGTCCCCTAGTTTCCTGATAACAAGGCAAAGAGAAGATAAGCATCACGGCCAAGGTCCCTGGGTACAGAAGGGTGATTCTGGAACTCAGCCACCCTGACCAAATCTTCCTCTCAGCCCTAAGACGGTTTCCTCACAGGGTCCCTTGGGAAACGGCAGAAGTCCAGGTCTGTAAAAGCTCAAACTGCATTTGCAGGTGCCTAAGATGTCAGCTGAGCTGAGGCTGCCCAGTCTGGGAGGTAGGTTAAGTCATATTTCACCCCTGCAGTTGCCAAAACCCTGCTCCTTCTACCAGAGTCCCTAGAGTCCATGAACGTGGACCACACTCTTGGATGTGGTGCAGGTGGGGTTAAGATGTAGACTCCCCTAGCTTTCCCCAGATCAGGCGGGTGCCAGAAGTGGTTGGTGTCTTCCCAAAACACAGGCACTCCACGGGGAAAACCCCGGACCAGAGCACCTGCAGCAATTCCTGGCCCAGGCTCTGTGAGTGGCCAGCTCCCAAGGTCCAGGACGAGCCACTGCCAGGTGGCTGCCCTCAGACCCCAGCCAACCCCCCAGAGGGACCAGCCCAGGGCTGCCCATCACTTTGGACATCCTGGAGCCCACTTCCCCACACGAGTGGGTGGCACTGCACTCTGCCCCAGAGCCTGGCGTCTCCCCTTCGCCAGAGGCACTCACGCCTGTGCCCCTCTCCATGCCACCTCTATTTTCTGAGACCGGAAAGGACTCGCTTGCCAGGGTCCCAAGAGTAGCTGGGGTTTTCTGCCTTCCTCCGTGGCTGCACCGGTCACCCAGGTGCCTCAGCACGCACCAGCAGCTCCAGCGGGGGGGACTTCCCGGCTGCCTCTGGAGCAGGTCTGAGTGCGTTTCTCTTTTGCCATCTGCACCCCCTCCC
>NW_007245864.1:54672-66810 GCF_000164805.1 Carlito syrichta | reverse complement strand
GGGGCGGGGAAGAGGGTGGGCCTGGCCCAGGCGCCACGCGGGGAACCTACCCCCCATCCTGCTTGCTTCACACCAGCCGGTGCCCTCCGAACCTTCAAGAGCCCTCATGTGCCCATTCTTACAGCGAGTGGCCTCCCCACCCACGCAGCCCCTCCCCATGCCCACGATGTTTGAGCTGGACTCGCTGAAGCAGCGCAGGAGAGAAGGCAGTGGTGACTCTGTTCCCAGCCCTGCCCCAACCTTCCAGGCTGTTTACCTGTAAGGGCACCGGGAGGATGGGAAGGGACATCTTTTAAGGGAGTTGGGACATTTCTGTGCAGGGAAACTGAGGCTCAGAGTGCTTGGTAATTTACCCGAGGTTTTATTGCTAGGGACGGGAAGAGCTGGAATTGGGACCCAGGCTGCTTGACGCCCAGCCTTAGCTGATCCTCCCTCTGCCCACTCGGTATCCAGCCGGGTAACAGTCAGCTCGGCCTCTCCCTCTCTGACTGCATACTCACATCTGCAGAAAGAGGTGGTTCCTGGAGCAGCGCCCGCCTGGGGTTTGGGCCTAGGCTGGGCACAGGGCCGAGAAGCCACTGCTCTGTCCGCTTGGGAGCAGTCCTGGCACCGCCAGTGCATGAATAAGGCCTGGTACAGCCCCGGGAGAGGGTGTGCAGAGGTCAGCTGGGAGGGCCGAACCACGGCGTTCTTTGGCTGCCAGGTGCAGCTGGACCTGTTCTGCCTGGGCTGGGCTGTCTTACTTCCCCTGGAGCTGAGCGGCAGCTGGGAGGAAAAGCAGGTGGGGCCAGTGCTTCAAGAGGGCCCTTGGACTCCCACCGCAGGGGACCCAGTCGCCAGGGGCCAGGGGCCTGGGACCCATGTACTGGAGCCAAGGACAGGAAATGTCAGGAGATCAGGCTGGAACCCCTAGCCCCTTTTCCTGCAGGCCAGGCCTGGGGCTGGCAGAGGCCACTCCCCGCGTCTTGATGGCTGGTCCCAGCCTGTGATCCACCCGTAGGAGTCACAACAGGTTCCTTGCTCCGTGTTCTGTGAGATCCCAGGAATCCTGTACTTGCAAATACTGGATGAAGGTCAGCTGAATAACTCATCTGTGATTATTCATTCATTGGAGATCCGTTCAGCAATTTCTACTCATCTCAATTCTGTTGTGATAAAATGCAAATTCCTCTGAAAGTGTTATGGGAGTCAGAGTAAGTCTTGTCATTATCAGAAACCAAAAGTGCTACTGCCATCTCATGCAGGCTTGTGAATTTCTACGACTTTAAAAGGAACCCCCCCTTCTGGAAAAAGTTGGCCCTCTCTGATCTAGCTAACATACCCCCACCACCACCCACATTTGCTTCTCCCCAACACCTGAGGTTGGTGGAAAAGGAGAGTTATAGGGATAGCCCCCTTTGTCCCAGGGGTGGTCCGTGGGTCACTCACTCGCCACATGTACTGACTGGGATGGGCCCTGGCACATGGCATCAGCGGGTGTGGGTTAGTCAGCACCTGGAAGGGGAGGCAGAAGTCCACACCGAGGGCTCAGGCAAGGGAGGGTGGACAGTGGGAACCCTTGGGGGAAGAGGAATCTTGACCTGCACTGAAGAAGATGGTGGGGGGTGGTGGATTGGGGTGGGTTCTGTCCTAGTGGGAAGGTCTGGCTGGAACAAGCAGGTAGAAGCACTCGGAGGGAGTCAGCCAGGGAGGTAGCCCCTCGAGCCTCGTCCTGGGCTCTGCGGGGGGTATATTGCAAACTCCTGGCTCCATGGGTCCCCCACATGCCACCACACACAGACCACCTTGCCCCGTCCACTGGGGCCTGGAGGCAGGAGAGCATGTTCATGTTCACAGACTGGTTTGGGCACAGCCAAAGTAGGAAAAGGAAGGCACAACACAAAGGAGATCACGCAGTGCCAGAATGAGGTGCACCCTGCCATTCACGGAGGAGGTGGCACATATCTGTGGGTGAGGGTTTGCCAGTGAGTCTGTGTGGGATGCATTTGTATGTACACCGTCCACAGGCAGGTGTGCGGTGTGCAGGGCTTGCACACACACATGTGCACACACACACAGGGAAGCATCTGGGTCAATGCCATTCCTGGGTCTGTTGGTGATGCCCTAAGCAGTTTGCAAGGGGAGGGACTCTGGGCAGTGTCCAGTCAGAAAGGCCGTACTCTGTCTCCTGATTCCAGAACTGGCCCCTCCCTGCCCTGGTGCACAGGAGAGAAATGGACACGGACCTCCCCCAGGGCCCCAGTTGCTCTGCCCACAGACACCCCCTTCCTGCACACAGAGTCCCTAAGGACCTGGCATTTGGGGGCAGTCGGCAGTAGCTTTAATGGTTGATGATGACTGAGAATATTTTGGAGCCTGCCTTTTGGGATGAGTCGACCAGATGCCACACCCATTAATTCACAGCCTTCCTCCTTCCAGGCTGGATGGCTCAGCTTTTTGACCCCACTTGGGTGGCTTTTTCCAATAACCATCTCCTCCATCAGAGAATGATGGTGTCCCACCAGAATAGATGTCCTGGTAGTGTTTGCTGTGGTCTGGAAGAGGAGTTCCAGCCACTGTCCTTGGCCTATCAGCAGGGCAGTGGCACCATGTAGGGAAACTGAGCCTTTCAGAGAGGAAATGGCCCCGATCTGTGTGTTACTCCCCCAGTGTCTGTGGAGGCCCTTATGGCTGGCCGATGCTGACAGCACCGGGGATACCCACATGAGAAAAGGAACGGGAAGAGCCAGTGACTGCTCTTCCGGTGGGGCGGTGCACCATGAACTGCATCACATCCTTCATAATTCCCCCTTCATATCTCACAATGGGGAGAGGGAGAGGGGTGTGAGAGGGGTACCTGTTCAAAGCCCAGCAATGTCCCAAACAACCAAAATACCCAACAAAGAAACATAGTGTAGCCGCAGATCATGGACACACATTCAATCCAGGATTTCAAAAAATACTAAGGTCCCAAAAGACTTGTGTGTGACTCTATCGACATGAAATGTCCAGAACTGGCAAACCCATGGAGATAGGAAGCAAGTTAGTGGTTCGCCCAGGGGCTGGGGGAGGGAGGGGGAGGGAGAGTAACTGCTAGTGGGTGCAGGGTTTCTTTGAGGGGGAGACAAGAGTGTTCTGGAATTAGATTATGGTGATGGCTGCACAACTGGAAATTTACTGACAACCATTGAATTGTATATTTCCAATAGGAGAATTTATGGTATACTATTTATATCTCAATAAAGCTGGTAAATGTTTGAAGTCTCATGAGGAAGTGTTCCTAGTTATTCATTGGCATGTTCATCCTGACTTCATTGTTATTAAAATAAAATGTGTGGCCAGGTATACATAGTAAAAAAAGACTAGAGGAAAACACAGCAAACAGCAGTGGCTTTGTCTGGGTGTAAAGGAACCAAGAAAATGTCTTATCCTTCGTGTGTGAACAGTTGGCGGGCAGGATCCATCTAAAACTGTGGGTGACGCTACTGTCCCAGAGCTGAGCCCCTGGACCGGCCCCTCCCTGCCCAAGGCGACCCCATGACTCACTGGCAGAGGCATTGAGCGGTCAAGTGTCAGCTCCTCCCTGGATGGGGAATGCGGCGCGGCCGGCAGGGTGGGCAGGTGAGGCAGCACAGTGGGCGTGGTGGGCAGGCTGGCCCGTGCGCCCCTCTGGTTGTGTTCTCCTGAGGCTTCCGCTCAAGACAAATGGGCAAGAGACGGAGCTGTAATTACCCCATGGGCAGGCGGGCTTGGCACCCCTCCTTCATTCCTGAGGAGTGAGGTCACCCCTGGTGCCCCGGCCTGACTCTCCCTCTGGGCCCCGGCAAACACTTAGCCCCCTAAGCCAAGACATTGCCCCTCCTGTGCCTTCTGGTCTGTCCTGACCCATCTTCTCCCAGTCCCAACTACACTCAGAGCACTTCAAGGGGATTTGAGCGCCTCCTCCGTCTACCCTCACCCCCTAGGCCCCTGCCCCTCTGTCTCCCCCTCAAAGAAACCCTGCACCCAGTAGCAGTTACTCTCCCTCCTCCTCCCTCCCCCAGCCCCTGGGCAAACCACTAACTTGCTTCCTATCTCCATGGGTTTGCCAGTTCTGGACATTTCATGTCGATAGAGTCACACACAAGTCTTTTGGGACCTTAGTATTTTTTGAAACCCTGGATTGAATGAGTGTCCATGATCTGTGGATACATTATGTTTCTTTCTGTGCCCACCACTGCACTCTGCACCCCTTCCAGCGGCACCCCACCCACCCAGCGTCTGCCTTTGGCTTGCTGCTGCTACCCTCCCCTGAAACTTGGTTCCTCCCCACATGCTCTCACCTGACCCCGCTGCCCTCTCCTAGTTTCCTCTAAGGTCACTTGCACTTCCACTCTCTGACCAACCCCCTAAGCAGGGGCACATGAAGGCCTGCTGTCCTAGTGTCCTCCCCTGGGTTCCCTGTCTCCAAGTCTCCCAGAGCTGAGCTAGCTCAGTTCGTAAATGATGGACAAATGAATGAATGAATGAATGAAGTGGGACAGTGGTCCTGGATGTTACCTCCGGGCTGGCGGGAAGTGCATATAGCCTTGTAAGGGAAAGTCCCTGGGGAATAGGGTCACTGCCACAGGCAACGCCTGAGTCACTTGGTTATTCCCGGCCCATGAGGACATCCAAGGCGGGAGTGGGCCTAAGCGAGGGGACCCTGAGAGTGGGGCAGCTGCCTGACCACTCGGGGCATGGAGGGCTTGGTGAGGCCACCGTGGGGGAGTTTAGCCCTGGAGGGAGCAGAGAAGGAGCATCCAGGGCCCGAGTGGGAGGTTTTCCAGAAGCCAGCTGGGGTGGGCCAGGGGTCAGGGGTCAGGCCTTCAGGACACAGTGCTTGGGGACAGGAGCCCGAGGTCAGCCAGGCTGCTCCGGGAGATCCCTAGCCCTCAGGCAAGTCTCTAAGTTGGGAGCGAGTGCCACCCATGGGGACGAGAGACTGACATCTGCACTGTTCAGCCCCAACCACACGGACAATGCAGATGTGACCAGGAATACAAAGCCACAATTAGCTCTTCTGTTCTGTCACCATGCTGCTGGCCCGGCTGGATCTCTTGGGCTCCCCTGGGTTCCAGAGGCAGCGGGGGCCACCAGGAGGAAAAGCAGCCTGGTAGCCCCCGCTGCCTCTGGAACCCAGGGGAGCCCAAGAGATCACAGGTGCAGTCAGAGGTGGGCACTGACCCGGGGAAGGCCAGACTGACAGAAAGCTCAAGTGTGGACCAGGCGTGGGGCTCACCTTGGCACAGAGAGGCCACTGGAGGGAGTGACAGATGCGGGAAACCTGGGTTTAAATCCCAGCTCTGCCAGTTTCTAGCTGTGTCACCTCGAGCAAGTTACCCCACCTCTCTGAGCCTTGATTGCCTCCAATGTAAGAAGAGTTAAAAATACTGATGTCCCAGGTCAGTGCAAGGGTTAGCATGATAAAGAACACATGCTTCACACCCCAGGACTGATATTCCTTCCAGACATTCCTATTGTGAATATCATCACATTATTACTGTCTAGTCTTAATATCTCAGCTCCTGAGGTGAGACTGTCCCCAGGGTCCACCTCTCAGACACTGAGCCTCCTCCTCTGTCTATACACTTATCCCTGGAGACTTAGGATATTTTAAGCAATCTTTCATGGCTCTGAAGGGTTTTGCCCCAGGCCCTTGTCCACTTTGCAAAAACTCTCCTTGCCTCACCCTTAAACTTGTCCACTCACTCTGACAATCTGAATCCTTGGGGAAAACATGCAGTTAGGCTCCCTGGGGTACCAGGGCCTCCTCACTGGGTCCTGGGTTAGGCGCTGCATCAGAGGCATGACTGAGGACAGGTGGGCATGGCTATGAGTCAGAGTGGGCGTGGCCATAGGTTAGGGTGGGCATGGCTCTGTGGCCACGACTGTCCCTTCTGTTTGCTTTGAAAGCCCTTCATAAGTGCACTTTGCTGGCACCTTCCCTGGTCACTGGGGGCCTAGAGCAGGACCTTCCTGGGAGGGGGTACTGTAGGCTCTGTCCCTGGGCCTTGCACACCTGACAAGGCCTGGCTGGGCAGAAGGGGCTTGGGGCTGGGGGGTGCTCCCGGAAGAGCGGAGGAAAGAGAAGGCTTGGGTGGCTCTCTGAGGTCAGCCTGTCTATTTTCACATCCCTTTCCAAACGAGGTCAGGATAGCCAACCCTACAGCTTATCACTCAGCGGGACTGTAATCTCCAGAGAACCTGGTATCTTTGGGGAATCAAACCCAGGCCAAGGACACTCTGTCCCCACAGCAGGCTCCCAGCCAGCTCCCTCAGGCCCCTGATCAACCAGAAAGATCCTTGGCCTCTGGAGTCAGACAGACAAGTCTGAACCGATCCTCCCAGCTGAGAAACAGGCAGGGTGCTCTGCTTCTCCAGACCTCGGCTTTCTCTTCTGTAGGATGGGCAGGGTCGAGGGAGCGAGTCCCAGGAAGGTCTCCAGTGAGGTAAGCTGTGGAGAGCAGGCGTTCAGGCCCATGGCCAGTCTTCGGGAAAAATCGCTCTCAGGAGGAGAGGGTCATCTTGAGGGGCTTGACCCAGACACCCAGCTCTGCTCTTTGGAGGGAGGGGCACACTGGCAGGTGGGATCCCAGGCTGGGTCCTGGGGAGCAATGGGAAGCCCTGAAAGGGTCCGTTCCCCACAACTCCCCCACCCACGGGCCTTTTCCAACACAGTGAGGGGAGGGGACCACTAAGCATGGCCACCCTCAGTCCCACATGAACGATGGACAGGGGACCTGCCTTACTTGCCCCTGCACCCATAGGTGACACGCAGAAAGGTTGGGGAGCAGGCAAAATCTAGAATGTGGCTGTGGCTTGTTTCTCTCCTGCCATACACCCTGAAACTCGGTTCCTCCCAACATGCCCTCACCTGGCCCCGCTGCTCTCTCCTAGCTTCCTCTCTCTGACCACCCCCTTAAGCAGGGACATGCACAGGCCTGCTGTCCTAGTGCCCTCCCCTAGATGGGAGAATCTGATGGACGATCTGAATCCTCCCACAGAAAACATGCTTTTAGGCCCACTGGGACACCAGGGCCTCCTCACTTGGTCCTGGGTTAGGCGCTGCATCAGAGGCATGGCCGAGGACAGGTGGGCATGGCTGTGAGTCAGAGTGGGCGTGGCCATGGGTCAGGGTGGGCATGGCTATGGGTTAGGATGGGCGTGGCTGTGGGTCCCATGGGTCAAGGGTGGGCTTCTCATCTGGGCAGGTCAGCACACTGACTTGCTTGGACAAGCCAAGGCCTGTAGAGGTCAGGGAGTTTCAGGAATGGAAAGGTTCACCTAAGGACCCACTATGGTGGACACCCTAGTCCCCCATCCAGAAAAAAGGTTGGTTTCCTGAATCAAGCATCCCTCAGTTGTCGGTTCCCTTAGGGGATCACCTCAGGGAAGAGAGGCTCCAGCCAAGAGCACAAACCTCCCAGGGCAGGAGCATCCAATGGCCCTTGGGGCTGGAGTATAAAGGTCCCGCCCTCTTCCCCAAATCAGGACGGCACAGAGGGGCCACCCATCCACAGAGCTCCCCAGGATGGATGAAGTCTTCCTCAGGAACCCCGTGCATCCTGCTTCTCCCTCTGCCAGGCCCTTCCTCCTTCTTTTCCTTTCTCAGGTGTGAGCCCCAAAACTGCTGGACCTCCTGACCCAGTGCCTCCCAGTGAGTCTGTTCCCTGGACACTCACCCTACAAGCAAGCGACAGGACTACAAAAAGTCACCCCATCTCACTGTCAATCCCAAGAACAGATACAGACTCCTCCCTTAGTTTCCCCAATATAATTAGCTTCCACGATATCTGTAGTGTGTTGAATAGTGTCTCCCACAAATTCATGTCCACCCAGAACCTCAGGAAAGGAGGAAATGGTGTTTTTCAAGATGCAATCAGTTAAGGCTCCTGAGATGCAGTCCTCCTAGATATGGGGTAGACCCTAAACCCAATCACTAATGACCTCGTAAGAAGAGGAGAGGACACAGAGGCACACACATACACAGAAAGGCCAGGCAAAGATGGAAGCAGAGGCTGGAGTGATGTGACCACAGTGAAGCACTCCAAGCACTGCCCACACCGCTAGAAGCTGGGAGAGGCACACCGTTGATGCTCCCTCAGAAGGAATCAACCCTGCTGACCCTTGGGTCTGGGACTTGTGGCCTCTGAAACTGTGAAAGTACAGGTTTCTGTTGCTTTAAGTCACCTAGCTTGTGTTTTTTTCGGCAGCCACAGGAAACGAATACAATTTCCGAGGCAAAACAAAACAATCTAAAGACATAAGGTGCAGTCCGTCCTGTACAAGCCTGTTTGCCATGTTTTCCCCCCAGACACACCATTTGGGGCAAACCAAGCTCCAGGGCGGGCTGGAGGTGGGGACAGGTGGTGAAGGGGCTCATGCCCTGAGCCATGAGATGGATTTTATACTGCAGGTGCTTTGGAGTCAATTAGGAGAAAAATGAGATGGATCTAAGTTCTAGAAAGAACTCCCTTGTAGTTGTTATCAAGTGTTTGTTGGAGGAAAGCCGGGGAGGAGGAGAGGACACAAGTGGCCAACCACCCGTTTTAGCACTGGATGTCCACTCCCTGAGAAGCCCTCAATCCTGGGCAAGCCGGGACAGTTGGGCAGGCTGGTTGAGCGGCTTGATGGTACATTGGATAAAGAGAGGGAGGCTGACGAAAGGGGGAGCAGATTCTGGAACTGTTTAGAGACAACTGGATCTGGGAGGAGTCAAGTCTGGAGGAGAGGGCCGATCTTGGAGAAAAGACGTTTCCTCTTGGACATATAGAGACGGATGTTCTGGTGGGTCATCTGGATTTTGGGACTGGCCTGGGAACTGCTGTGAGGCCAGGCCCTGCCAGACACTTCTGTTAAGACTGGAGTTGAAACCAGGAGCCAGAGTGCAGGGTGCAGAGGGGCCTCGCTCCACCACATGGAAAGATATTCCCCAGCCTGGGTCTGTGGGTGGTGCTAGAAGAGATGGTGAGAGTTTGGCAGCCGCAGGTTCTGAGATTGGGGTGCTGAGGCAGTGGGTGCTGAGGCAGTGGGTGCTCAGGCAGTGGATGCTGTGACCTGGGTGCTGAGGCAGTGGGAGCTGAGACCATGGGTTCTGAGATCATGAGTGCTGAGACCGTGGGTGCTGAGACCATGGGTCCTGAGACCATGGGTGCTGAGGCTATGGGTGCTGAGACTGTGGTCACTAAGACCATGGGCACTGAGACCATAGGACTGAGGCTGTGGGTCAAAATGCCTAACACAATGGGCAGACAGAAGATATGGCCAGGGAAAAAGCTGCACCATGTTAGTGTTTATAGGGCTTATTTTCTGATATAAAAACAACCTGGAGAGAAATTAAAATGCACCAGGCAGTATGAAAAGAGGGGAAAGAGTAACCTTTCCATGGAGAAGCCTGACACCCATACCTCAGCTAGGTGATTGGGTCAGCTTCAGTAGTGACATGGCGTGTGGACCCTCCGCACGATGGATGGGAAGAGCACATCACCTCTGTCCTCTTCCACCCCAAACACACAACCTCTGGATAAACAAAGAACATCAGACAAAACCCAGTAGAGGGGCCATCTGCAAAACCTGATCAGTGCTCCCCAGAATTGCCAGGGTCATCAAAAACAAGAAGTCTGAGAAACTTGTCACAGCCCAGAGGATCCTGAGGAAACCTGAGGACCCAAAGTCATGTGAAATCCTGGGACAGAAAAAGGACAGCAGGTAAAAACTAGGGAAATCTGAATAAAGCATGGACTTCAACATATTAGCATGGTTCATGAACTTGACAAGTATCCCACACTAACGAAAGATATCAATGACAGGAAACTGGGTGTGGGTCTGTGGGAACTCTTGGTACCGTCTTCAAAACGTTTCTGCAGGTCTGAAACTATGCCAATATTAAAATTTATTGTTTTATAAAAAAGCAATGGAATATTATTCCAAGAACATGGATCGTTTATAAAAAAGGAAATACAAATGGGCTAATAAACATATAACAAAACCCTCAATCATAGTATAGTGATGATTACATTTTTAAAAATTTAAAAACAGCGGAGATATTTTTACCTATTCTAATAACACAGATGTAAAACTCTGATAATACCAAATGGTGAAGGAGGCATTGTGCATTGTGGGGTGTTGGGGGGAATACATTGGTAATTTGCTGGTGCCTCTTATAAAGTCCAATCTTCATACACTGTGAACCAGCAATTCCACCTCTGGGAATTTAGCCTGCAGTAACAAAAACATCTTGCTGAAGTGCCCAAAGCTATTTGAAAAAGTGTTTGTAAGAGTCAAAGATTCAGGGGAAAGCGGTCTATGAATAGACTCAAAATTAAATAAATAAATTAAATTTAAATGAAATAAATTGGGAGGCTGAGGAGGGAGAATTGCTTGAGCCCAGGAGTTTGAGACCAGCCTGGGCAACATAGCAAGACCTCATCTCTGAAAAAGAAAAATCCAAAAAATTAGCCGGGTGTGGTAGCACACACCTGTAGTCCCAGCTACTGGGGAGGCTGAGGTGGAAGGATCACCTGAGCCCAGGAGGTCATAAATAAATAAATGTTGAATTTATTATAAATTATTCCATTTAATGGAATTTTATGGATACAATTAAAATCATTAGTGTATTTTATAGACTATGTAAATTATGGTCTTACGTAGAAAGTTTTCCAAGAAATGCTATTACTAAGTAAAAAAGGTGTGAAACATTTAAATGGTGTCTACACACAAGAGTATGTGTGCACAGAGAGTATGTGTGCACAGAACAACCTCTGGTGTCACACAGGAGGCACACAGAAGGACCCTGTGCTTGGCTGAATGCTCTGCCATTGCTGATTTGAGATGTTAATCACTCTATTTTGGGGTTTGTGTTTTGTAACTGAGGTCCGTAGGACAGTGCAGTGTGTATCCTGGTGGATACTTATAGTACATGCCTCCTCGGCACACAGCATTGACAAGCCCCAAGAGCAGAGGGTCTGATGGACAATGAGTGCTGAGACCGGGGGTGTTGAGACCGTGGGTGTTCAGGGAGACACAGACTGCACCAGAGACGAGTGTGCCAAGGAAGAGGGGAACCTGATGGCTCTAAAAACCCACGCTTTCTGTTCCAACCAGACCTTGCTTCAAACACAAAAAATAATGCGGTACAATTCTAAGAACTACGACCCACCAGTGCAGCCTGTGTTAGCCTTTCCAATTCATGTTACTCCCTGTATTAGCCAACCACACACGCTGATGTGATGACACAGAATGACAGGACAAGACGACACAGAATGACAGGACAAGACAAGGCCGACCACTGCTCCTGTTTCTTCAGTCCTTCCCTATGCATCAGGAAACTGAAGGCAGAGGGTGTTGATAGAATGTGTGCATATCAAGAACTGAAATAAAAATGGTTGAGGCAGGCACAGTGGCTCATGCTTGCAATCCTGAGGCTTTGGGGGGTCAAGGCTGGAAGATTGCTTGAGACCGGGAGTTCGAGACCAACCTGGGCAGCATAGCAAGACCCCTGTCTCTGCAGAAAAGAAAAATAAAATTAGCCGGGCATGGTGGCACACACCTGTAGTCCCAGCTACTTGGGAGACTCAAGTGGGAGGATCATTTGAGTCCAGGAGTTTGAGTCTGCAATAAGCTATGATCGCACCACTACACTCCAGCCTGGGCAATAGAGAAAGACCTAGTCTCTAAAACAAAACAAAACAAAAAACAGTTGAGTTAATTTTGCGTAGTATCTCTACTCTTCTGCTAAAAGCAAGGTGCTTGTCCATGAGTGAGCTACCAAATAGGAAATGTCATATTTCAGTGATTCCACATGAGTTAAATACTGTTATATTTGTTATTAAAACTGTCATCGCACCTTGTCAAGGTGAGTGGTGAAATGCCTGCCAATAATTTAAAGTTTTAATTTTTCTCTACTTAGAGTGCCATTAAATAGCAAATAAAGCCGGGCTCAGTGGCTCGGCCTGTTATCCTGCGCCTTTGGGAGGCTGAGGTGAGCGGATTGCCTGAACCCGCTGGTTCGAGACCTGCCTGGGCAGCGAGACTTCATCTCTACAATAAATAAAAAAATTAGCCGGGCGTGGTAGCGCCTGCCTGTAATTCCGGCTACTTGGAAGGTTGAGGTGGAAGGATCGCCGGAGCCCAGCAGGT
>NW_007245864.1:45006-54652 GCF_000164805.1 Carlito syrichta | reverse complement strand
GACTCCAACAAAAAAAAAAAAAAAAAAAAAAAGCAAATAAAATCACCATAGAGAGAGAATCTGCAGAAGGAAGGAAGGAAAAATCTTTCTATCGGTGTGACTTTATTTTTTTTTTTTATTTTTGAGTTGGAGTCTCACTCTGTCGCCCAGACTCGAGTGCAGTGGTCACTCCCGGCCACCGCAGCCTTGACCTGCTGGTCTCTGGCGATCCTTCCCCCTCAGCCTTCCATGTAGCTAGAACTACAGGCACGCGCTACCACACCCGGCTAATTTTTTTGATTTATTGTAGAGATGAGGTCTCACCAAGTTGCCCAGGCAGGTCTCGAACCCGTGGGCTCAGACAATCGACTCACCTCAGCCTCCCAAAGTGCAGGATTACAGGCTGAGCCACCGAGCCCGACTTTGGTGTGACTTTAATGGCATATTTTTCCTTGTTTGAAGAAAGGGGTGGTCTACACGAAATAAAAATACCAGACCAATCATGGCAGAAGGCCAAGGAAGGAAGGAGCGTGGTTGTGCTGGAGTGGTGTTCCACCTAAGGTTGGACAACCCACCTGCCACCTGTGTTCCACGGGGGACCCAGGCATCAGGGGACGTATGGGGAGGGTACATCCACTGGAAGGCTCTTCTGTGGGTGGGGCTGATGGTGGGAGATGCTGGTACAGCCCTAGCTCCCTGACACCGATGACCCAAGGGAGAAGCTTGCTTCACTGCCCAGCAAGGTGGGCACAATTCTCATAGTAAGCCCCAAGGACAGACTGACAGTGTGGTGGGGGGGAGAGTCACTGACCCAGAAAGAGCTTAGAGGATGGTTGATAGAATGTGCCTTTCAAAGCTCACCACAGATGGGCAGCCAACAAGGGTGTTGCTTCATCTATACAGCCTGTAGGGATCAAGGAAGGAGAGCCCACAGGCCAAGTGCAGCTGCCCATCGAAGTCATAATCCCCTGCCCAGTTTTCAGATCTCTGGCAATTCTCGGACCTAGAACTCGGTGACTGAGGAGAGACTGGATCCCATGTGGAAAAAGCCTGCAATGACCAATGCGTGTGGTCATGAATCCCCAAGTCCTTCCCTAAGGACTTATGGCCATTTACATAGGTCACCATACACTGGAGGCAAGGGACTCCTCATGCAGTGTCTGAGTTGACCCTTGGGGACCCAACATGTAATGGTGGTTCTCTGTTGGAGTGTGAGGACTGAGGAACCAATGTTGCCCCGCCCTAGTGACTCATGGTTGGCTCATGAGCTCCATGGGCTCACCCAGAGGCCATTTGCTGGTCCCTGAATACATGGTTGGCGTGGACATACCCCCTGCCTTCATCCATACATCCACAAGGCAAGAGATGTTAGAATGAGAAAAGCAGTTGGAAGGGTGGTAGACAGTGTTTTAGTCTGCTCAGTCTGCTGTAACAAGATACTATCAACTGGGTGGTATATGAATAACAGAAAGTTTAAAAAAATTTTTGGTACAAGCAATGTCTTGCTCTATTGCCTATGCTGATCTCCAACTCCTGGGCTCAAACTATCCTCCTGCCTCAGCCTCCCAAAGTGCTGGGATTGCAGTTATGAGTCACCATGTCTGAGCAGAAATTTATTACTCACAGTTCTGAGGTTGGAAGTCCAATATCAAGGCACCCTGCAGATCTGGTATCTAGGAAGGGCTCATTTCCTACTTCTTGTGCCCTCATATGGAAGAAGGGGATGGGTGGGCTCCCTTGAGCCTCTTCTATACGGGCATTAATCCCATTCCTGAGAGCTCTGCCTCCAGGACATAATCATCTTCCAAAGTCCCCACCCCTTAATACCATGACCTTGGGGTTTAGGGTTTCAACATAAGAATCTGGGGTGAGCACAAACATTCAGATCATAGTAGCAGGAAAACAGCCCTCCAAAGAAGTTCACATTCGAGTGTCTTGAATCTGTGACTAAGTTACCTTACATGGCAAGGAGGAGTTAAAGTTGCAGTTGGAATTAAGGTTGTTAAGCAGTTGAGTTTGTTTGTTTGTTTTCTTGAGTCAGGGTCTCATTCTGTTGCCCAGGCTGGAATGCAGTGGCATGATCATGACTCACCGCAGCCTTGACCTCCTGGCTTCAGACAATCCTTCTGTCTCAGCCTCCCAAGTCTCCCATGTGAGAGTCAGCTGACACTGCTGGCTTTGAAGATGGAAGGAGGGGCTGTGAGGCAGGGAACATGGGTCGTCTCTAGAAGGCGAAAGCGCAGGAAGTAGATTCTCCCCTAGAGCCTCCAAAAGGAACAAAGCCTTGCCAGTACCTTCATTGAACCTAGTGAGACCCATTTTGGACTTCTGGCCTCCAGAACTATAAGATAATAAATTTGTGTTTTAATCCACTAAGTGTATGGTACTTTGTTACAGCCACAAGAGTAATCTAATATACCACAACCCTCCAGATAAGATAGTGCATATTAAAAAGTATTTTACCCTCAGGGGAACAGCAGAGATTTGTACCACTCTCAGACTGAAAGGATACAGAGGTAGCAGTCTCTCTCGCATGCCCATTCGATTGACTAGTCTCTCTGAAAAGCATGGATAAATCCTGGAAGATAACAGTGGACAACTGCAAACTCAACTAAATGGTGGCCCCAATTGCAGCTGTTCTTCCAGATGTATCTCAGCTAACACAGAGTGACATGGCCTCGAGTCCATGACAGGTGGTCATTGAGCTGACAAATGCATTATTTCCCAGCCCTACCACAAAGGAGATCAGAAGGAGTGGGCCAATAGTATACATTCACTGTCTTGTCCCAAGGCTATATTTACTCTCTTTTCATCTATCTATTATAATATAGTCCTAAGGGACCTGGGCTTTCTGGAGAACATCATATAAGTCTACTGTGTTGATGTTATCATGTTAATCAGATCACATGGGCAAGAAACACTGGTACTTTGGAAACTTTGATAAGTTTGCACTCCAGGGAGTGGAAGATAAGCCCTACAAGGGCTGCAGGGTTCTGGATGTCTAAAGCATATGCTGAGACATTAGAAGTAGACAGATATCCGCTCCCCTGCAAAGAGATGCCTGGTGGATTGCTTCCATCCTGGAGGTGGTGTGCTCCACAGTTGGGAATTCATGAATAATTTTGAGAGGACCCAGGGCAGGCAGGGGCTCTGCAGCAGAGACAGCTCTGCCATTCCTACCCCCTGCCCCTACAGATCATGTGGTTTTTGAGATGCTGTACAGAAAAAAAAGATGCCATGGGTTGCTTGCTGATGGCAAACCTCAACTGGAGATCACAATCTAGATCCCTTTGGACTCTGGACCAAGGTCATGCCATTTACAGTAGAGTATTACACATGGTTTAAAAAGCAGCTCTGGGTGTGCTTTTGGTCATCAACTATCAACAAGCGTGTAACCAGAACTTATATCATAAGCTGGGTCACATCGGACCTGCCAAGCCAGACAGATAGACCCAGTAGAATCCATCACGAGATGGAAATTGTCCATCAGGATCAAGCACAAGCATGGCCACAGACACAAGCAGGTACCCTTAGAACCCAGAGCTTGGGGGATGGAAAGTGAAAATCTCCACATTGGACCAAGGAACCCATTTATGGTCAGAAACCTGTGACCAGCGGATCCACTGACTTCGTCACCCTCTGCGTCACCCAGAAACTGCTGACCTCAGTGTGATGCAATGGCGTTTGGAAGGTGTGGCTAAGATAATGCAAGGGTGTGGCATCATCCTGCGGGATACAAAACACATGTGAAATCAACAATCATTGGCCCACGAACCAGGCGGTGGGAGGAGGAGTGACTCCATTTACTATCATTCCAGGGGCTCACTTGGGGGAATGTTTGTTTTCCAACCTCACAACTCTAGGTTTGGTGAGTCTGCAAGACCTGATCCCCAGAGAGAGACTCTTCTGCCAGGATTCACAGAAGGGATCCTATTAAACTTGAAGACACAGCTGCTGGCTGGGCACTTCGGGCTCCTTGTACCAGGAGGCCAGCAAGTAAGAGAAGACATCACCATCTTGGCAGGGGTAATTGACCCTGATCAGTGTCGGGGGCAGGAGAGGGCAGAGGTTACAATTTCAAAATGGAGAAGGGGAGAAGACGAGCAACACCCAAGTCAATCCAATGGAGCATCTCTACACGCCCATACCCAATTTTTTTTTTTACAGCAAATGCAGAGGTACAGCAGCCACAACCTGAGAAGAGCATGGTGACCAGGGGTTCAAAGCCCTCAGGGATTAGAGTCTGGGTCCCTCGAACTGGTAAGCCCCCTAGGCCAGCAGAGGTGCTAGCTAAGGGTGAGGGGAGGTCTAGGGTGTAGAGATAGGGAGGAGGATGATGTCACCTCTGGCTCTGAGACCAGTTGCAGTAGCGGGAACTAGAGTTTGAACAACAAACCTTCCTTTTGTAAATTTTCCCAGGAATAGAGACTATAGTGGGTTGCATGGTGGGCCCCCAAAACACCAGATCAAGTTCTAACCTCAGGCACCTGTGAGTGTGACCTTATTTGGAAAAACAGATTTTGTAGGTGTAATAAGTTAACAATCTCAAGATGAGATCATCCTGGATTACTCAAATGGGTCCTAAATCTGATGACAAATGTCTTTATACGAGACAGAAGAGATGACACAGACACAGAGGTGAAGAACGTGTGATAGCAGAGGCAGAGACTGGAGTGATACAGCCACATGCCAAGGAACTCTTGGAGCCACCAGAAGCTGGAAGAGGCAAGACCTTCCCCTAGAACCTTCAGAGGGAGCATGACCCTGCCAGCACCTTGACTTCTGCCCTCCGGAATGGTGGAGAATAAGTTTCCATTGTTTTAAGCCACCACGTTTGTGGTAATTTGTTGCAGCAGCCCAGGAGGCTAATACAGGGACTCAAGGAATCCTGAAGGCATTGTTCTAGGATGGGGGAACCTTATCTTACAAAAGAGGTGGAAGCCGATGGCACAGGGGGCGGGCGGTCATGGATGCTGTGGTACGTTGCCTTCAGGACCTAGCTGCAGGGAGTGTTGCCCAAAGCTGAGTCCCTCTCCAGGCGCTGCCTCTCTGGGTATCCCACATCCAGGGTTGGTTGATGAGATGGCACGCAGGCCCCTGGCCTCAATTTGGGACGCTCTGTGCAGCCATCCCAGCTCTAGAGCTCCCCATGGTGGGCTGAGGCCACTCCTCCCACTGCACCGTGGCCCAAGTCTGCCCTCTGTCTGACCTTGCATCCCTTGGTCAGTCCCGCAGGTGTCGTTCCTAAGTGTGCCCCACTCAACCCACAGCACCCAGTTCTAAGAGTCTCAGAGCCTGAATCCCCAGCACCAACCGCTGAGGGGTATCTCAACCTCCAAGGGAAAGGATGAATGACTTAACAAGTGGAGCTGGGACAACCCAGGAACCATCTGGAATCAAGTTGAATCTGAACCTTGCATCTAACACCAAAGAAATCACAGACAGCGCAAAGAGTTAAAAACCTAAAGAGCTCATAAGAAAGCACAGAGAAGTTTCCAAGTGCTCTTTCTTTTTTTTTTTTTTGGGAGCCTGAGTTCTCTGTCACCCACCAAATCCAGATGCCATAAAAGAAAGAATAATAAATTTGATTACAATTACTGTATTATTTGTAATTCTTTAGGGGAAAGCCACCATTTAAATTAAAAAAAAAATAAAACCTGAGAAAAAGATTTGCAATTCATCACAAAAGATCATTTTCTTTAAAAACACAGAATGACAAATCAATTTTTAATGATCAATAACTCAATAGTAAAATGGTCAAATGATATCACCCGGTCACAGACAAGGAAATACATATGGTTCCGGAACACATTAAAATATGCTCCATTCCACCTTCTTTAAATTGAAGTGAAATTCACTTAACACAATTAATCATTTTAACGTGAACAATTCAGTGACATTTAATAAGTACCTTCATGGGGTTGTGCACCTGCCACCTCTATCTAACTAACTCCAAAACATTTTTATCACCCAAAAGGAAACCCTCTCCCCGTGAATAGGCACTCTCCATTCTTCCTCCTCCCCACACCCTGGCGACCACCAGTCTCTCTCTATGGATTTACTCTCATTTTGTATAAATGGAACATAGAAAATGTGGGCTTTCATGTCTGGTTTCTTTCACATAGCGTGTTTTCAGTGTTTCAACCATGTTGTAGCATGTATCCGACTTCCTTCCTTTCTATGACTGAATAATACTCCATCATATGGTTCTACCGCAATTTTTTCATGTATCCCTTGATGACACTGGGTTGTCTTCACATTGTAGACTTTGTGCTTTGTAAATAATGCTGCTCTGAACATGCGTGTACATGGATCTGTTCGAGTTTCTGTTTCCAATGTTCTGGGGAATCTATCTAGGAGTGGAGTTGCTGAGGCTTATGGTAATTCTATGTGTAACTTTTTTTTTTTTTGAGTAAGGGTCTTATTCTGTTGTCCAGGCTGGAGTACAGTGGCATGCTCACAGCTCAACACAGCCTCGAACTCCTGGGTTAAAGCGATCCTTTCACTTCAGCCTCCCAAGTAGCTGGGACTACAGATGCTCACCACCCCGTCTGGCTAATCTTTTGACTTTTTGCACAGACGAGATCTTGTTATGTTGACCTCGTTGGTCTCAAACTCCTGGGCTCAAGGGATCCTCTCATCTCGGTCTCCCAAAAGCTGGGATTATAGGTATGAGCCACTGCGCCCAGCCTCTATGTATAACTTTTTGAGGAACCACTGAACTGTTTTCCACAGTGGCTGCACCATTTTATAATTCCCACCAGCAGTGTATGTGGGTTCAATATATTCACGTTCTCCCCCCAATCTTGTTACCCGTCCCTCCCTGTTTTGATTACAGCCATCCTAATGGGTGTGGGGTGATGCCTCTTTGTGGGTTTGATTTGCATTTCCCCAGTGATCCATGTTGCTGAGCATCTGTTCACATTTGTTGTCCTTTGTGTGTCTCTGTGGAGAAATGTCTATTCAAGTCTTTTGCCTGTTTTTAATTGGGTTATTTGTCTTTTGGTTGTTAAATTGTACGTCTTCCTTATACATTCTGGATACCAGGCCCTGATATGATACATGATTTGCAAATATTTTCTCCCATTCTATGGGTGATCTATTCACTTTTTTGAGAATGTCCTGTGATGCACAAAAGTTTTCCTTTTGAGGAAGTCCAACATATCCATTTAAAAAAATTTTGTTGCTTGTGTTTTTGGTATCATCAACTTCTCTTTCAATAAGACAAATACAAATCTAAACTATTCTGAAATACAAAGTCTCACTTATTTATTTGATTACAGACTTATTGATGGGTAAACACATTTCTCTGACATATAGATTAATAAAACTTCTTTAAAGAGTATTTTTCAGCTGGGCATGGTGGCTCATACCTGTAATCCCAGCACTTTGAGAGGCAGAGGCAAGAGGATTGCCTGAGCCCAGGGGTTCAAGACCAGCCTGGGCATCTTGGCGAGAACTTGTCTCTACCATAAATTAAAAAATCAGCTAGGTGTGGTGGCGCATGCCTGTGGTTCCAGTTATTTGGAAGGCTGAGGCTGAAGGATCACCTGAACCTAGCAGGGAGAGGCTGCGGTGGCCATGGACATGCCAGTGCACTTCAGCCTGGGTGACAGCGTGAGACTCCTATTCAAAAATAAATAAATAAAAATAAAAATGAAGGACATTTTTCAGCATCTAACCAAGTTATAATAGTTCAATTTGGTTCAGCAATTCCAGGTCTGGGAATTTTTCCTAGATGCTCTAGCACACCAACAAATGATATATGTACAGCTAGAGTGCACCTTGGAGCATCGCCCCGTCATTTGTATTATCAAAGGTCAGAAACCACCTGAATGCTCATCTGTGGTGGCACAGTTAAATAAATCGTGACACATCCCTATAATGGGCCACTTGACAGCTGTCAGAGAAATGAGGAAGCTCTCTCCGTTCTGTGACAGAGCAGTGTTTAGGGACACAAGGTGACGACAGCCAGGTACAGAGGATGTGAGTGCACATTGTGTAAACAGGACAAGGGGAAGGCATAAGAATCCACGCTGTCACCACGTATTCTTAGAATATCTCTGAAAAGGGACAGATGAGATGACAGTCCTGGTTGCTCCCAGAGAAACTCCAAGGTAGCTGAGGGACAGCCTGCCAACTTCACAGGCTCACCGCCTGCAAAGTCACAGAGCCTGGCTCCTAGGGGCCCTGCGTGTGGCTTCATGCTGTCCGGTCACCATCTCGAATTTCTTAATCTTTTTTTCCAATTTTTTATTGTGGTAAAATACATATAACATAAAATGTACCATTTTAACCATTATGTGTGTGTGTGCAGGTCAGTGGCATTAAGCATATTCACATTGTTGTACAACCACTTTGTCGCTACCATCCATCTCCAGAACGTTCTCATTCTTTCAAAGTGGAAACTCTGTCCCCAGTAAATAATAACTTTCCATTCCTTCCTCCCCTGCCCCTGGTAACCACCACTGTACTTTCTGTGTCTATGAGCTTAACCACTCTAGGGCCCTCACAAAAGCATGATTATACAGTGTTTTCTTGTGCATGACTGGCTTATTTCACTTAACGTGAATGTCCTTAAGTTTCATCCATGTTGTAGCATGTATCAGAATTTCCTTCTTTTTCAAGGGTGAATAATATTCCATTGTATGGATATACCGTATTTGCTAATTTATCTGTCAGTCAATGGACAGCAAGGTTGCTGTCATGTTTCAGCTATTGTGAATACTGCTGCTATGAACATGAGTGTACAAATATCTCTTTAAGACACTGCTCTCAAATCTTTTGAAAATTATCCTAGTCCACTTGTGCTGCTTTGACAAAATGCCTTAGACTTGGCAATTTATAAAGAATTGAATTTATTTCCTGTAGCTCTGGAGGCTAAAAAGTCCAAGATCAAGGCACCGGCATTGGTGTCTGGTGAGGGCTGCTGTCTGTTGCCAAGATGACTTCCTTTTATAAGGGTGCTAATCTCGTTGATAAGGGCTCTGCCCTCATGACTTGGTCACCTCTTAATACTATTGCATTGACAATTAAGTTTCAACATATATTTTGGAGGGGACACCATTATTCAAACCATATGCCCAGAATTGTAATTGCTGGATCATATGTTAATTCAATTTTTAGTTTTTTGAGCAACCACTATACTGTTTGCCACAGTAGCTGAGCCAATTTTACATTCCCACCAACAGTGCACAGGGCTCCAATTTCTCTGTCCTCACCAACCAACACTTGTTATTTTCTCTTTGTTTGTTTGTTTGTTTTGAGTTGGAGTTCTACTCTGTCGCCCAGACTGGAGGGTAGTGGCACACTTCCGACCACTGCAGCCTCGACCCACTGGGCTCCAGTGATCTTTCCACCTCAGCCTTCCAAGTATCGGGAACTATAGTCACGTACTACCACACCCGGCTAATTGTCGATTTATTGTAGAGACAAGGTCTCGCCAATTTGCCTGGGTGGGTCTCGAACCCGCAGGCTCAGGCAATCCATTCGCCTCAGCCTCCCAAAGTGCTGGGATTACAGACTGAGCCACCGAACCTGGCCTGCTTGTTTTTTAATTTTATTTATTTATTTTTATTTATTTATTTATTTTGAGTTGGAGTCTCAGTCTGTCGCCCAGACTGGAGTGCAGTGGCCGCTCCCTGCCACCACAGCCTCGACCTGCTGG